>NC_083638.1:20136589-20436589 GCF_963576545.1 Limanda limanda
AGATTATCATAGGAAATTTACCAGATTTGCACGTAAGCAAACCACTGTAGCCTTTAGCCTTTCTTTTTTTTTTTTTTTTTTTACAATACAGTAGCTTAAATGTCTGCAGACCATGGACAGGAAGACAGCAGCACATTATCGTGGCTGTAACAGGGGTGTCTCCTCCGGCTGGCCCATGCTTTGGGAACCTTTGAAATGTAATTAGATTTTATCAGTCAGTAAAAAAATCTCTGTCCGGGTCGTCTTGTGCGTGTCATGTGATTACAACGTTGTCCTGATAAGAGAGGCTCTTCAGTGTAAATGAACATGTGACCTTTGGCCTTGTAGGATTGTTTCATTATGAGTGTGTTGCTATGACTGGTCTAACAGTGAATTTGCTTCAAATAACAATAAACGGGAAAACTTTATTATAATAATAGAACGAATAATAAATACTTTTTTAGGAAATCATAGTCACATTTATTTTAGCTTCTTTCTTCCTCAGCTGTAATTTTATTAACTTGGAGCCACATAGCAGTGAAGCTAAAACTGTGTTCCTGCCTCTTTTTCAATAGGTCCACATCAAACAGCACAGACCCCCCCCCTTTCTTTAATTCAATGAGACCAGTGTGTTGGTACAGCGGGGGTGTTAATGTGAAGGGTAAGTAGTGGAGTCAAACTAAAATGTTAACGCCATGGTTAAGAAACATTTAAAGAGAACTAACAGGGAAGAGTGTTGTTTTTACAAAATTAAGAAAAGGTTTTGAGTCCTAACTCCTTTGTAAATCAGATCGCTACGGGCTTGACTTTTGTAAATAAAGCTTTTTTTAGGGTCACACACACACACACACACACACACACACACACACACACACACACACACACACACACATTTTCTTGTGAAATTTCTGTTAACATACGTGTGCATATGCTCACAGAGAAAAACCCTGTGTATTGAGATATACAAGTGAGACACTGAAACTAGAACAGGGGAACTATGGATCTGTGGTGTGGTGTTGACAGGAGCAATATCCATCAGGCAGAGCTGAGGCCGCCCTGCTGTCTCCCTGTGATTGAATTAGAGTTGGTCGAGCATGGCTGCCAGCTACAAGAGAACCACAGGTGCTTCCTGGTGCCTGGCCTCGGAAGCCTTCCACAGTTTACCCAAGTTCAATATTGCTCCGTGTTATTCTCAGTTGGATAAAGGTTTGAAGGAAAACTTAGACACATTTAAGGTCCAATATATTAGAAAAAGGTCAAATCCTCCTGTGATTAATTCATAATTTGAATGTTTTCGTTGGGATAACTCTGATGATATAAAGTGAAAGAAACTTTAAGAGATAATAATCTGCTTTCCTGTTTTCCAACACCAAACAGCCACAGTAGGCTGATCTACGTCCACACAGGCATATTGCTAAATTAATAACATTCCAATTATTCCGTAAGTGATATTGATCGTCTACACAGAAATGAATGTTTTCCAGCTGAAGTGAATGTAAATTGGAGATGAGATTGGTTACTACTCTTTTCAGTCAGCTTCCTAGAGCCCAATGAATGGACAGAGACTGCAAGGTTTTTATGTTGTAATAACCATATTCACCAAAATCAATAGCGCAGGAGAGGAGGCAATAATGCAGGCTAACTGAAGGAAATGAAATCAGACACAGCAAGAGAGGACACAAGTAAATAAGGGGATTTGTATTGAAGAGTAGGCTTTTCATTAAGCACAGATCCTGCGAGTGTTGGCCTGCATCATTTGATTTGGGGACACTTTTTTTATAATGCTCCACAATAAACAAAATATTCTGGATCAGCACTTTTTTTGCGATTGCTATTGTTCTCAACAAAATAAGCAAGTCATTAAGAAATTTCCCGTGTTTTACATCAACAGTGAGCTTTGCACAACATGTTTTCTCTTACACACACACACAGCTCCCTTTTCTCAGGTTTCATCCATTACTTCAATTTCTCTACACTGTTCATCATCATTATTGGCCCCTTTTCAGTTCTTAATTAAAGCACACTACCCCGCCCTGCTTTCCACCCCAGTTCTGAGACCCCTGTGCAGTAGGATTATGGGATTACACCAGTAGGGTCCATGCCTGTGAAAGCCCTCTGTAGCAACCCGCGTGCAGCTCGGAGCCCCGTGGCACAAAGGAATTCCAGGTGGAATTCTTCAGGAGGACTAACGGAGCTGTGGCCTTTGTAGGCAGCGCAGCAGGTCTCTGCCGGCACCCGACTGCATGTTTCCGTACTGAACTATACAGCGAGAGAGCACAAAAATGATTATCCATGTATTCAGTGAATTGGAATTCCATTAAGTCAGAATACTGAAATTGCCCCCAAAGAGGTGTGTGTGTGTGTGTGTGTGTGTGTGTGTGTGTGTGTGTGTGTGTGTGTGTGTGTGTGTGTGTGTGTGTGTGTGTGTGTGTGTGTGTGTGTGTGTATTTGGGGGGTAGGCTCGGAGTTGCTGTTTGCCCCCTTAAGTGTGGCAGAATTAATAAGACTATTACCTCAACAATTACCGCTCTGTGCAGAACCCAGGATTCATTTCTGTGGAAATTCGATGCCACTAATTAAAACTGTTGCCATCGCTCTGGCGTGAGAGTGATTGTCTCAGAAGATACATTCCCCACCGAATTACAAAGGCAATTTTATGAGTTGGAAAACTGAGAGCAATTATTTTAACAAGCATAAAGCATTTTCTATCGAGCAGCAGTCCCGGCTGATCTAATATTAGTGCTTGTACTATAAGCAGAAAAATAAAGAGTGAAGCCAACACGGGGAGAAAATGAGGCTCCTTCCTCAGAAGGCTGTAAACCAGGGAGGTGTCGACCTCCCGCTGCCGCTCTCTGTGTGGTCACAGACTGTCTGGCCATGGCCAATGTAGCAACCATTTTTACAGGATGCACACACACTCATACATGCACTCACACCACCCCCACACACACATAAGTACATAATATATTATACAAAGTGCTGCTCACACACACACCAGACTTGAAGACAACGTTTAAACGCATGTATGTTTATAACACTTGTATTTTATTTACACACTCATAATGAGTCATTCAATCAAAACTAGGAAAAACAATGGAATCTCCCTCCAACCCATTTTGTTTGTTGAAAATGTGGTTTAGAAAATGTTAACATTGTTGGATTGAAACATTGTTTTGTCCTAATTCTGGGACTGTGTGGAAGCATTAAAGGGGAATTGCAGCGTTTTGCTACCTGGACCCTATGTTTAAAACAAAGGTTTGAATCTGCCCATTAGATCATCTCAGCCAGCGGACTGCAGTGGGTAGAATCTTATCAACTTCCATGAAATGTAAATTTATAGTTGTTTTTTTTACCCCCCAAAATAATTTATAAATACAGGGACCAGGTCAAAACATCCAAGAATGCCCCTTTAATCTTAACATGAAACCCACATTTTACACTTGTAAGAAGAATCTGAAAAGATTTCAGTTAAATCCACATTTCTGTTTCTTGTAATATTTTTGCCTAGTAATGTCTACAACTCACCCTAAAGTCTTCTATTCATACAGCTTGAGGTTTCATGACGCTGCATTTTTCTTAATGAATCAATCTAGAAAAGAGAATATACCATGATTCATGTCAACACTGTATAACAATCGCTGGTTTGGTCTGAGGGTTGCCTCATTTAATGAAATTTAATTAGAGCACATTGGATAAACAAAGGATAAAGACATTGACCAGATTTCTGAATGCTTTCATTATACGCATGTACGTGCATTACATGTGTGTGTGTGTGTTTTCATGTGTGTGTGTTTTCATGTGTCTCTTTACATCAGTAATTACCCTGGCATTAACAACCAATGCTATAAATCCCTGCTGCAATTAAATATGTTTTGACACAAGGGATCTCCCCAAACTTATCATTACTGATGTGCAAATTACACATATACCTCTGACATGCGCCCCCAATTAGTCACTTTGTACTGTTAATTAAGCAGCATTAATCTTGTGTGTATGTGGAAGCTGTGAGCTGAAAGTGGCAGCACCACAGGATGAAATGAAATAAAGAGGGTGGAGGTGCATGGGGGCTGCAGTGGAATGTGCACGTTGAGCCTGGACTCGGTATATTGTACTTTTATGTCACGCTTCAATACACACAGACAAAGAGATGATTAGGGATAGACTTCACTGCATGTGTAGAAATATGTACATAATAATCTCTGCAGGATATGGAGGACATTCTGAGACAATAATTATGCACGTGGTTGTCATGATCAGCTTTTAAATTAAAATTAAAGTACGGGAAGTGCTTTTGAATGTGATGATGTGTTATTTCTGTTGCTAATACAAATGTAATTTTGGCTGTGAATAAGTTAACATATCAACACCTGTCAGCTGAATAAATACACATGTTGCCTTGTGTTTACTTGCTCAGATCCACAATCGGCTGTGACCTACAGTCCTGACCCGATCGCTCCGACTTATAGAGTGTGACTTTTCACACTCACCCTGAGCAGTGCACTGCCTAGTTATTGCCAAAACACAAGAGATTCCTCTACATATCCAGTCTGTGCACATTCATCAGGCCTCCCACCCAGTCTGACGCTGTCCCTTCATCTTACATTATATTTCCAATTAGGGTGGATTTCCAGGATTTAACATCATTTTCCCAGGTAAAACCCACTGTTTACACAGACAGTGTCTCTACGGGGGCGTCACTGGGAGGTTTTCAAGGCGATGAAACTTGGACCATTAGTGGCAGGGGAACTGTACTGTCACACAGACAGCAGTGGAACCTCCGTGCATGACACAAGGTGGTGTGTGAGTGTTAGCTAAAGTGTGTTCCTTTCTGCTGAAAGGAGGAGTGTGTGCTTTCGATTCCAATAGATGTTTGAAGCAGTGTCTAGTTTTATCCTCTACACACTTTTATTGTTCATTCATTTTTTATTTGCAGATATGTAAAAATGTATATGGTTACAAACAATAACACAACTTAAAACAGGCAGATAATGGCTTTTGATTTTTAAGGGCATAAATTAAGACATGACGTGATATCGTGCAAAGTAAATATTGTCTAACAAACTTGCCTTGTGTATACTGCATATCAACATTAGATTTAGACAGAACATAATTTGTCCGTGGTAAACGGATATGTACCATAGTATGCATGGAAAAGCTGTTTATCTGACTCTGTCCTCAGTCTCCTGCACATCTGGTCCTTAAATTACAGCTGCTGAAAACAAGGAGAAATTTACAGTGATCTTGACAGGGTTTCAGACTGGGCACGCAGCCCAGTCCCCTGCCTCACGCAGCCTTGGAGCCCTAAACACACATGGGGGCCATTATTTGTAAAGTAGCTGTGGTGGCACCAGGGAATGATTTGAAAGGAGCGTGTGTGTATATGTGTGCGTGGGTGCGTGCATGTGCATGTATGTGTGTGCAGGAACATGCGGCCAGGGTGTGTTTACTCTCCGTTATCACGTCCACACATCTCCTGTAAGTGGCGCGGAGAGAGTGTGCTGTGTCTAGGCGGCGATATGTGGAGATTATCGTGCTGTTTAAACCCCCAAACTCTCCCACCCACTTCTCTCTCTCCTTGAAAATGGATTATCTTTTCAAGTATTGTAAAGCACTTGAGTGAAATGTTCACACACGCATTTATCTCACTAGTGATTTGGCAGTGAAACCCTGCCACATGTGTTTATTACAGAGGCAGATAAAGCACAACTTAGTAAGGCTGCTTGGCTAGCAACCAGATCTGGAGGTTAATAAGTGATACTTGTGTGCATTTAAAAATAGAACATTGGAGAGCACTTTAACCTAAGGAGGAGACATTGGGTAAACAAAGTCACACAACTTGACAATCTTAAAAACACCTAACACAAGAGAACCATTGGAAGGGCGGGGGTGACACAGCAATAAGGGAAAAGGGATAATATCTCTGGCGTGCAGCCTCGCTGTAAAGCCACTGGTTGGTCATGGCTCTGGGCTGTAGACGGACCGTCTCCTCACAGCGCTGGGTGAATTAGGCTGTGGTTCCTCAGCGAACCTCAGCCAGCCTCAGCAATGTGCTAAACCCAGACGTGACTTATAACTACCCACCAGAGATTTGGCCTCTGGACCGGGACTCGCACCGCAGAGAGGAAAGGCAAAAGAAATTTCATCACAAACACCACAAAAAGAAAGTGGGACAACTCATGACATATGTACTGCTATGGTAAGCTTCATATAATTGTACTAACTTCTCTCCTCTCCAGACTGAGTGTGGTCAAGCTCTGCCAAAAGGCACAGTTCTGACCAGCGGCCGCCTTGGCCGTGTTCACCTTCGTGGTCCGCTGGCCAGTGCAAAGCCACAGGGCAGAGATGTTCTCCTGAGGTCTCACGACCACAGCTCCGAGGGATACTCCCAAGTGGGACAGCGAGTGGTTGGAACTGGTTTGAGAACATGATCTTATTTTAATATGATGCTTGCCATTCCAAATTTTTCCCCAAATAAAGGCTTCGTTTTCACTAAATCCTTGAAAGGAAAATAAAGTGTATTTCTAGGAAGACGGAGGAATGGAATACACCCAGGCCATCTCATCATACATGCTAATGTGCCTCAATGAGAGAACACTCAATGTCTGTATGTATAGCCTCCTAAAAGTATAGTGGAAACAAATCAGTCACAAGGCCACAATTAAGTCATTACATAACAAGTGAAACCACAATGTCAGTGTTGTCCCACATGCACACACGCACTCCGGAGTGACTCTAACGCTCTCTCCTTGTTTAAGCATGTTCTGATAGTTTACTACACAACGTTGAATGTAAGCTGATACAGGATGCCTGCTGTTTTCAAAGTGCAGCTTGTATCACAGAGGGTAACGCTCACTTAATCTGACTGTTTGTGCATCGTGCTTTCCTGCTCGCCACAGAATCTGGTTTTCATGCTTCAGTTATTAGATGACATGCCGTGTTATCATGCTCTGGTTTTGCCCCCAAGACATAAACTGACGACTTATTCATTGGGCCTGGGAAGGATACTCATTAGAACAATTGTTATTCAGAATTAAGCTATTTTACCTTTACTTAGCTTTGGCTTATTTCCACTGAATGTGAGGTAGTGATTTCAGAATATCTCCAAGAGGTATTTCATTAGTCCTTGAGGCTGACGTAAGAATTATTCACAGTCTTTGATGAGATTTACAGTTTAATTTGCAGCATGCAGTCATTTATTGATCTAGAAAAGCTTATTAGCAATCCCTCGCACATGCATGCTGAACAACATGTATCTGTCATCCCTCGCATGAGCAGCAGGTTTCTTTTGAGAAATCTATGGCTTTATCAGATACACTGTGGGGAGTTGACGAATGCTCTGCTGCCACAACACGCCGCTGTCTGGTCTTTACAATACACATATTGACACTTACAGCCTCAGGGTTATGCTCACACTATTCTGCAATTTGTAGAGAGCAACTACAGCCTCACTTCTGTTCATTATTGACTAATAAAACTGACAAATGCTCACACACCATGGAGACCCAACACTTCTTCACTGTGATTACTCATCTTTTTAAAGTACAAAACTCATGTGGTGGACATGTCTTTTCATTATCTTAGTGAGAAAGAGAATATTTTGAAAGCATCCAGCCCTCCCTGGTTGAAGATGAGACTAAATAGGTGCAATATGTGTAAAATCCGTGGAACCTCCATGTTGATTCAATTTGATTTTGATAAATCAATGATTCAGCATCCAGAGCTTAACCCAATATACACGATATCGTTGGCTTGGAGCTGTCACAGAATCTTCTTTGCTTTCTGTTTGGATTTGAAAATACCCATTTATACCTGATCATTTATACTGCTTCAGACTAACACATTTATTGGCCACCATCAGTCTTGCTTAAAGCAACCATGCATTAGAGATGGGGTTGCTGGGGGGAAATTGCCCTAGTTTGATAATGAGGCCTGCAAGAGATAGGCTGATGGTGGTGGGTGGGCTCGGGGAAAGAGACTTGGTAATTAAACTGTACAGGTGATTCATTCAAAGAGAAGGCCGTGCATGGGAATGTGACAAGCAGTGAAGATGAAGCTTAATTGCAAATGCTGGCTGCAGCTAAAATGAATTGTTCTTGCTGGGGTGTCTGTCTTGGCAGGGACCTTGCTGTTCAGATGAGATTATCCATGAGAGACCTTACTGCTTTTACTTTATGTGTGTACTTGTGCTAATACAAAATACATCAATATAATATAGCTCATGTTCTCAGAACCAAAAGCACATGGAGGAAATAATAGCCGAAGCAAAGCATGGATCTATCTCGTTTCTTGACTTCAAGGTGGGTCATAAAATTCATGAATAAAACTGATTTATCTGACATTTATCAGATTTGTTTTGTGAATATTTCAATGATATGAGCTCATATAATACAGTGACAGGATGAATCTGCTCTTACTGCCAGTCACAAACAATAAATCTATTGTTCATAACAGATCTATTAAATTCCTGCACGCAGCTGATTATGGAAAATATGAACACCTAGGAAAAGAGTTTCATTTGAACAGTTTACATCAGTTAGTATCATGTTAGTCCACTTTCCTTAAGAGTTCACTAACCATCTGAAAGATCCCTTCTGTATATCAGTTGTGCAACCAGCCAATTCTTTATGGATGTAGAGAGCGTTGGAGGCAGGACAATATCCAGGGAAATTTATAAAATAACTGAAAAGGAGGAACTTCCTTCTAGAAATCAGAATAATATGGACACTCATGTGCAACTTGAGTTACCTAATGACACTTACTTGACTTCTTTTTTACGAACCTGAGCTCCAAAATCTTGTGACAAGCTGTTGGGTGATTCCATTGTAAATAGCTAATGGCCACAGTATCTTTGACGGTGCCCAAAGACATGTGGAGTCTCAGTGTTGCCTGACAATACGGGATGTGACCTTAAAATTTTCCTCTTACCCTGTCATGCATGCATTTAAGAATGGTTTTGTGTGTGCTGGTTCTGACAAACAGATGGAAAATGTCCCTAATTGCTCTCCCCTGTCAGTTATGGTATGTGTATTAATGTCCTTCAGCATATGGCGATACAAAAAAACTCATATTTGCCAGTTCTCAGCTGCAAAAACTGTAAAATAGGAGAAGTGAGAACTAGGAGAATAAGAGCGCTGAAATGCAGAGGATAACTCAAACACAGAATCCCATATGAAGTAACGGATTTGCTGAGTTTAATCCTTTATCAAACAGACTATACAATGAAGCTGGGCCCTAATCTAAGGGAATTCACAGTCCATTTCCAATGTTTGGGCAGAGTGGATCCACAGGGGTGTCCATGGCCGATCACTGCTGTAACCTTGAGGAGGAATCCAACTATTCCACCCACTGCTCTTATTAGAAATAAGTCTGGTCTGCACTTATTTCATGCTCAGCTGAAGACATCTCCAACACGAACATGTGGAATTAGTAGGTTCTTTAGTCTGACAGTGACTGAACTCAAAGTGTTCAGTTATTTGAGCAACAGACTGGAGAATAATATTGGATTTTAAAGTTCTGTGCCATATAAGCTTCTTCTTGATCCTCTCAGACATAACCAAAACCTTCTGAAAGTCACTACCTCCATTAACTTGGTTAATTTTGTCAGGTTTCCACCACGTTCCCTCACATGTATTCTTTAATCACGACTAAGCAGGGATAAAAAGAAAAGAAACAAACTAGATTTTATGGGACCAAATCATGAAGCAAGTGGTTGAATATATTTTTGGACAACAAAGTGAGTGCCGCGCGGTTTCAGCGAGAACCCCCGTTCGCTTCTTATCGGTGAATAATTAATTCTGGAGGCTGAAAAAATTTAGCTATTCATGACCTTGATAGTGGGCACATTAAAGAGGGGAGCGTTTGCTAAACGTGAAATTATATGCGACTAGAAAGGCGTAGCTACATCACTGGAGTCACCCCAGAGTAAACAAACGAGTTCAGCAAGCAGAGGAGGGATTACCATATCTCCACTTAACTTATTTTATCCTGTGAGAATCATCAATATTAAAGGGTAAGGAGAGGGAGAGAAACTGCTGAGGTGGGCTTTTAGCAGCAGGGTGAACCACTGTGTTTAAGGAGAGAGATAAATGAGAGATCTCCCTGGAATCTACAAAGAGAGTAAACATAGTCTTTTCATCTTTTCCTTTCACCATACACGGCCTCTACATTTTCAAATGGTTTAACTCATCTCGATGTCACAGCCGTCCTATTTCCCACTGCCTCACGTTGGCCAACTTCTTGTGACGGTTAACTTGTGTGTCAGTTTGTTTTACTGTGCAGAAATGGACACGCAAATATTGACTGTATAGTTTTCACTTATCTGCAGACTTGCTAATGTTTTTGTACGCGTAATTGTGGCCGTAATTTGCAGCTCATTGCAGTTTTGACACTCGGTGAGGGTGATTCTAACTGAGGGCTGACCTGTGCTTGTGTGCCTTTGGGCTAAAAAGTCGGTAAAGATGCTGTGTTTGCCTGTCATGCCAGTGTAGTTTATACTGTACAGAGGTAGATACTGCCTCAGGACTGTCAGAATCAGGTTGGTGTCTTTGGCATGTAAGTGAATCTACCGGGCACCAAGCAAACTGCTGATGTGTGGACTTAACTTCTGTTTACGCCACCTGTCAGTCAAAAACCTATGACATTGCACAGTCTCTACAAACAAGAAAAAACCCTCCTAACACAATGTTCATACATGTTGAACAATACCACCATGTACTCCTTCTTCTCTGTAAGGGAGAATATTAGGGACCTGTGCACATCTGTATGCCCTGGAGCCAGTGGACACACGCCAGGCAGCGCGGATACAGCCCAGGAGGGGGCCTCCAGCTACCTGCCAAAAACCCAGCCCAGCCTCCAGCTGATATTAGTTATCGATATTTTACTGGCTGCCATTAAAACTTTAAGAGGCTGCGATTAGATGCAAAAACAAAGGAGATCCTTCATCAAGTGGGGTCACATGGGGTCGTAAAAGATGGCTTTAAAAGGCTTTATTTAATGATATAAAAGTCGCCCTGGTGTGCGAAGCTGTGGGGTGGGACAGCTATAAGAGAGAAGCTTCTGTAATGTGGTCTTCTGCCACCTCTTACTACCTGAAGCCACAAGATTTGCAGTATGGGCGAGCACCATTTGCTGCTCGACTGCAGAGAACTTCAAAAGGGGGGTTTAATGTCTTACTCTTTATAGATGATTATCAAATATCAGACAGTTATAGGTGGGATTGTAAACAACTGTATGTCTACACTGTTATTACCTTTATTGTTGTAAGCAAGGAGCAGTTTGCATGTTCTTCCTGTGCCTCCGGGGATTTCCTCCGACTTCCTCCCACAATCCAACAGACATGCAGTTTAGGTTAATTGGCGGCTCTAAATAGCTCATTGGCATAAATGTGAGCATGCATGGTTGTTTGTCTCGATAGGCGCCATTTTAACGATCTAAGCACATGGTCTCTAGCGCATGGCATAAGTGCATTTAGAGCGTCCAAATCCTAAAAGGGTCGCTGCCCCAGGAGCAGGGTTCAACAGGGTTGTATTTCATCTCAAATTAATCATAGGTGTGTTTTGGGCATTAAATGCAATAAACCAATTGCATGATCGCTTTCTGTTGCTTCAGGGCAGCAATACGGCAACTATACTGACTAGTTTTAAGACCAACTGTGTCAAACCTGTAGTCAAACCAGTTGCTATTTGCGCCACCTTAGAGCCCGAGCTGCGTCAGGACCCGTCAGAGCCTGAGAGAAAACAAATTGACGGACATTGTGGTTTTTGTGGATAGGCCAGCCAACGTGATCGATCCCCGCCCACACCCAAATATCATTTCAATATTTTTTTTCCAGTGCCCCAACCCTCCAGCTCCCCACAAAAGCATCAGGCATGCAGAATCTTTTTTTTTCTAATGGTAAATGGATTGATGGATGCTTCTGATCCATTTTGCGATTTTCTTTTTATGTCTTTTTATGGCCTTATGACCTAAGTTCATGTCTTTTTATGGCCTTATGACCTAAGTTCAAGTCTTTTTATAGCCTTATGACATAAGGCATAGTGCTTTGACACTGTCACCTATACATGTCTTTTAGCTGCATATTATTCATACAAATGAACATTATTTTCATGTAGAACTGATAACTAATATTATTAAGTGCTATTCTGGACAAAGCTGTGTTTTGTGATCTGTTTTGTGAAACCACATGAAAAAAAAAATGTCTTTGTCTGTCACATTTCACAACGCTTCCTAACTTCAACTATTCTTTCAAATAATTCCTCTGCTAGATGCAGATATGTAAATATATATTCTGATTGGTGCCTCTGTGTGTGTGTTTCTGTGTACATCCTTATGGATGCTTTTGTGTTGTATTGTTGTTCAGAGTGCGTGGGCAGAGGTTGGCATGGACACTGCGGAGTAGGAGGTCTCCTCTGGCATCATTTCCATGTCCTCTGACCACCGTCATGACAGGGAAGCCACAATGATGAGGAATTTTAACATAGCGGTTACGGTAACGAGAGCAGGCCACAAACAACGCCCCTTGGTCTCCATTCCTCCCCATCCAACTCTCCTTATTGTTTTTCCCATTATATTTTGTCTTTCTCACTTAATATTCTTTCCTTCCTCTGTCTCTCTTGTCTTTCAGTGTCTCTTTCCTCTGAAACGCCCCCTGAAGCCCTCAAGGCTCTGGCTCGTCTGAACATTATCATCAGAGGCCGCTTGAGGCTGAGGTGAAAGACGAGCTTTACACAAAACAACTATGACAAAGCTGTCTGTTATTGTGGCACAAGAAACAATGGCCTCATACAAGCTTGTGCAGTTAAACCTGGCATTAAATGCTAAATAGCGGTAGAAGTAAAACTGTATGTTTCTCTATTCCTTCTTTTTAAAGCAGGTCAGCTCTCCCCAGATAACCCCAGATGTATCAAAGAGAAGGGAATATGTTTCAAAGTAGGTTAAAATAAGGTTTGTGTTATGTGTTTGTATGCACATATTTTTGTCTAGTGTCCAAAGTATCAATTTACACACACACTAGCATGCATGTGATAACACCATCAGTGCTATTGAATTTACTTCGTGGTGCCTCGTGAATTAATCTGGAGATAATTTACCACCTTGGCTTCAATAAGTCCAGAGAGAAAGTGTTGACTTTGGAAAAGTACATTTATTTAAAGTTATTACAAACTCTGCGGCTTCAGGTTTTTGCCATTTCACAAATTACATTAAAGCATTTATCTAAAAATGTCGTCATCACGTCGTAAATGAGTATGTACGTATTAGATCGTTTATTCTTTTTGGGCTCACATGTATGGAAACGATGAAGTCGCATTGTGATTAAATGTTTTACGTGTTCATTAAATGGACTTTAACTACGTAAAGGTAATTTGGGTTAGCACTTTAATGGCTTCTCCTTGTCTCATGCCAGTGGATCCAAGAATGAGACAGTGAGCCGGCCTCCACACCAGACATCAAGCTGGCTGTAAGACAGCAACTTGCTCCATCACTCCACTTTCTGTTCCCAACCCATGTAGTTCTTTTTCTTTTTATGTCTTTCTCCGTCCTCTTCCTCCTTTCCATCTTCTCAAATGTCCCATACCTCGACGCTTCCTTCCATTAATTGCACGGCTCCCTGTGCGCTGTTACCATTCCCAGGGGAGGTTCTACCCTGAATAGCCAGCCTTGGAGGTTGGCTCTCTGGCCCGGCACCACGTCCCATTTGGCGCAGCTATGGTGGAAAAGCCGAGTGGTGACCACATAATGACCAGTGTCTGAGGGCCTGGCTAATTTTTCATGTTCAAACAGGCGGCTGACTACTAGGCCCAGACTGAGGCTAATGTAGGGCTTGTCAGTTCCCTCCAGGGGTCATAAAACATGGCAACCTGAGCCTCTGATGTATTTCACAAAACGTACATCAAGAACTGTGGGACGGCCTTCACTTGTGGCAGCAACAGATTTTAAAAAAGCTCATATAAATGACACACATCCAAACAACTTCAACGACAGACAACAGAGTATTATGAGTTTAGCAGCATGTTTTCATGAGTGATAGAATTTAATATTTATTCGATTATCTCTGCGATAACCCAGGGCCTAGAGAACATGTATCCTGACTGTGTTAATTGAAACCCAGAAATGTCTTATTGACTTAAAATGATGACATAAACTTTTGGAATTGTGTTTTTCCAACAAATGAGTAGTTATGTGTCAATGAACACATGCATCCTGTCTGCAGCTCTGGCCCTGACCTCATTTTTAAGAGCTCTGGAGTTCATTTCCACAGAGGGAAAAGCCACATATTTTCCCTCCTGGTTTTTCTTCTTGTGGTCAACTCACCCTCGTCCATGGACTGTGACCCCCCGGGTTGCTACACTGGATCCTGGCCGGTTAGCTCAACTTCACCCGTGGGCGTTTGTTTACATTTCCCTCTGACCAGGGGCCTGTTCACTAAGCCGAAAAAACCGCAATCACACTAAGCGGTCAGATGACAGCCAACATCTCTGTGAGTCCACCCGAGTTTTCAATATATATAACGGGGTGACATTTGCAGCATATGGTCAAATGCAAACAAGTCTCCTGGTAGCAGAGTGGCATATTATATAATCAAAGAGCAAACTATATAAGGCAAAAGACAATGCGGACTTCAGTTGCAGCAAAGCAGGAAGTACAGCTGGTTAACAGTGCATTAATACCACTGCTCATCATCAAGGCACAGGCGGATCTGATTTAAATGTGTGTATTGATTTAAAAATTATTTAAATGGACTGCATTTATATAGCACATTTCCAGTCTTATCGACCAATCAAAGAGCTTAACACTACAAGTCATACTCACCCATTCATACGGCACTTGTGCTACTCAAGCAGCACTTGACTACCACAAACACACTCACACACTGATGGTTACCTGAGGGCAATTTGGGCTTCACAAACTGACACACAAACTGGTGCTCCTGCTTCGTGATGCAGTCGTAACACAGAGCTCTCGACGGAGCAGCTGCTCCTCTCCTTCAAGCTTTGTGATGCTGCTGTTGGCTCCATTTCGTACAGTTCTCCTCCAACAAACTGCACGCAAATCATGCTTCCAACAGGCAGAAAGACAAACATCCTAAACACATTAGTAACAGTCCTCTAAGTGCAATAAAAGAAATGGGAATATGATTCTGGAAGGCATTGCTTCCTGATCGCTACACTCGATGTGAGTGACTTGAGATTTTAAATAGGTTAGGTGGAAGAAAGCAGCTAACAGAAATGTGTGGTGCTGTCTAGAAACACTAATTATTTGCAGGTATAAAAAGAATAAGGCACACAGATGAGCTGGAGTAAGAAAAATAGACCACCTCTATGATGACCCACATAATCCATTATGTAGATGAAGGCAATATTCATCTCGTGTGTTGTGTGGGTTCTTGGGAAGTTAAAAACACAACTGTCTGGATTTTTTTTACCCCTTGTGTGTGTGTGTGTGTGTGTGTGTGTGTGTGTGTGTTTGTGTGCGTGCATGCCTGCATGTGTGAGACTCTTTGCATCTTCATGTGCGCAGTGTACAGTGGAAATAACAGAAGGTGTAACATAAATCCATAATGAAGGATTGCAACTATAGTTATACCATATAGACACTACACCAAGTATATCCTGTTGCCCAAGAAAATGTGGTGTACAGCTTCATCTAAATGATTATGAGCAATCACCTTTGCACCATTGTGCCATGTTTGCTTCTGTATCCTGCACACTTATTTTGCCACCCAAATTTTAACGAAGTATTTAGCAAATGCACTTTTATTAGATGCTATGGCAGGGTGTAACACACACAAAATGTTATTAGTCCACATCATCACTAAATGAGTGAAATTGGTTTAACGAAGGAACTGAAAGGAGATTTTATATTCATCATCATCTGCTCTCTCCCATAAATGGTTAAATAATCTAACAGGCATGGTAACATAAGTCAATGGGAGGAAGACTAATATCCTCACAATAAAAATGAATTAATAGCTAGCAAATAAGCTTCATGAATTCAGTATTTTTCCAATGAAACTAGTATTTTGTCAGATATTTTGGAGATAAACATTTAGTCATAAGGATATTTTATCATCATCTGCACTTTTAGGATTTCTGTTTACCCCATATCATATTTCCTCATCATAAAAGGCTTCACAAGCAATTGTAGTTGTGGTAACAATCGCACACACAAAAGAGAAAACATGTGGTTGTGCTTCTGAAATTTCTTTACCAAATCCAGGACATGTGCATCACAATGTCTACACCATAAGAAATACTGTTGAGCTGGAAAGCCCTTGATCTCTTACTTGAAATGTCCCTGTGTGGCTTTCTTCTGTGCTTTTCAATCAACCTGGACTTTTTCTTGAGGTCTTCCAATGAAAGACTGTTGTTATGGCGGTACAGGATGTAGAGCTTTGGTATCTTCATGTACAACATACACGTAACCTCAGTGTACCCCGTGGCCTCGATGACTGTCTGTCATTAAGTGAATGAACAGCAGACTGTTTTTAGCGAGAATGCTTAAACACAAATACGTCTGGTGCTATGTCTTCAGAGGTGGATTACATGCACTGCAAATGAATATCAATCTTACAAAGCCTCAAGGGTTGGAGACAGACTTAAATAAACCTGCCACTAGAGTGAAACTGGAACGGGGCGGGTGCTTTCTGATGCAGCATGCTGCACGTAAAGGTTAGTCTCAGTAATCACGAGGCCACCCTGCTTGTTTGAGTTGTTTTGCTTTATTTTTGGGAGGAACTACAGGACAAAACTCAAAGAATCAAACAATGCAATTTGATATAATTTTGTTTACGACAAACAAATGTTGTGCATTGTACAGGGTTTTGACAATTTGTGGATACAAAAAATAAGGAATGTTGGAAATTCAGATGGATATGATATATGAAGCTGTGCTGAGAGATCATGGGTTTCTCCTGCCTGCCCAATGATGGAGTTGTGTTACGCTGAGGCGGGAAATCGAATGCAATGTGACGCAAAAGAGGGCAACCTAAAGACGAGTTTGGAAAACGAGAGGACAGCTACACCACTTCTGGTTTTGTGGCTACACGCTAGCTGCCAAAGCTGAGACTAACCCAGCAATTCACCCAAATTCTAGCCTCTTAATTCACAGTATCTCTAACAGATAGATGCAACACACAGAAGCAAACGAAAAAGAGGAATTTAAACGAACAGATGCATATATGGTAAGATATTCAATAGAGGACTGCTTTATAAAGTTTTAACAGAGCAGAATTGAAGGGATAGTCCATAGAAAAATGAAAATTCACTGAAGTGTTTGAGTCCACAAAACACATTTGTAGACTCACTGGTAAACAGTGTTTCAGCCAAAAGTGACCTCTTCTTCAGAAGTAACAAAAACTTACTAGGACATCAATCATTATCGAATTAAAAAGGAGTGATTTACACTAAGTGTAAAGCCCAAAAGTCCACTACCGGAAGTGGTGATGCTAGCGGACATAGCAATTTAAAGATCTTCTACAATCCTTTTAGGTACATGTCAAATAGAAAGCAACTGACTTCCTTATGTATTTGCATCTTTGTGTCTCTGAATTTCCCATTGTGGCTTCCCATTGGTTGGCCACCTTTGTGTGATATATCAAAATAAAAAAAGATTACAGATAAACAGAGAGCATCTGAAGGAGACAGACAAAAAACCTCAAACCTTAAAGGACACACATTGTTTACGTCTGCATGAACGTGTATTTTTTTTGGAGTAGGGGAGGAGGAGGAGGAGGAGGAGGAGGAGTAGAAGCTGTCAATAGCTTGTCTCATCTACAGACGGACCTTCCATCCGTCAGGGCTTAAGTAGTTTTCCAACAGTACATTGACCTTGAGTGCCTGGTATCGATTTCCTGTGGTGTCGCACTGAGAGGGGTCGTTACCACATGGCCCCTGCTGTGGGGTGTGATCAGGAACAGATTCCTGAAATCCCGATGCGATGGTGATGGATAGCCAGCCTCTGCGGACCATCAATCCTCACCTACCGTAACCAGGGTGACACCTGCACTGAATTTATCATCATACAAGCCACAGACACGGAGAGTACAGTGTGATGCAGTGTTACGGCGTGAGATAAACTTTCACACGGGTACAAGCAAACACATACACGTACATGTGTACTGTCTGACCTCAGCGGAGAGGCATATCAATGCATTACCTCCCCCAACTCATCGCGGACGGTCCTGGTGCTATCTACAGGGGGACTTGCGATTAGAGCGAGGATAACATTTAGATTGCTGATGTGACAAGATGATGAATGAGTAGATAAGAGCGTGTCCAGATATGTTTTTTTTAGCAACATTTAAAAGCGATCTACACTGTAGTAGCTTACAATCTGATGCACGTAGGAGAAATTGAGGGGGACTAGAAGGTTTAGCGTTTGGAGCAAACATTTAAAATGAAAGAACATGACTTTACGTGAACTGGCCTATGTTCTCTCCTTTAAAGCAAATCAAAAAATAAGCAGAATAGAAACCACGAGTTGAGAGAAAGTGTATTTTCACAAGTTAAACACACCCCACCCTTTTTTCTCACACATCTGGAGTCCTTTCCCATCTACGATGTCTTTTGTATCATATTTGTATCACATATTTTCTGTGTCCATCTTCTCACTGGGCAACAAGCACGGCTATTACGGCTGTTGTTTCAGAGGGAGAAGTCTCTGGTGCTTTCCAGACCACAGCTCCGAGCCCCGGCTGCAGGCCCCATGTGGAGGAGAGGGGCTTACAAGCTTTACCCACCAGGAGAACACTCCCTCGGCACAATGCTCCTTTTCACTGAGTTCCTTCACAGGCGTCACACAAACCCACCATGAGAGTGAGCCAGAGGTTTGAGGGAGCACACACACACACAGGCAGAGGGAACGAGTGCACACAGTACACATACACAACTATTTCCGCATTCTCGCACCTATCTCTCGCCTTATTTCATCAACTCTGACAGCAAAAGAGATGAATGCAATGCATCGCTAATAGAAAAAAGCAGCACCCTGAGCCCAAAACGTCTCGATATGCAGATGCTTAGCTCCCAACATCCTCACACTAAGACATGGATTAGGTTGCATCAAAGGATAAAGGCTCCTTATCAATCGATTTTTTTTTCTTTTTTTAATCTACGTTATTCCATGAAAAGTAAAACTTCAAATTATTCTTGCTTTTGTTTTACAACAAACAAGAAAGTTACTACAATGTATTTTATGATAGTTATATATTTAGAAATATTTCACTTACAAATGTATCATAATATACTTGAAACTGTTCCTTTCATTATTGCGAGCATCCAACAGTTCACCAGATAAAACAGAGAAAAAATACATGTTGCTGTGATTACTGTAAAAGCCAACTTTCTTTTTATCTGCTAATCCTCACAGTTTTTCTTTCCATCATTGTTCTTTAAAAAGACACTTTGAAATGTTTCCCTTTGATCCCCTCCGTCTGACACGGGACCGGCTCCATCTCACCAGTGTGATTGAGAGCTGAAGAAGACAGGACTAAGCTATGCACACGCAGGCCTTCAGCAAGTTCACTGTGCACCGTGCTCCGGAGCGCCACGCTTTGATAAGAATGGCTTTCCTTAAACTATTGATTGGCTCGGGGATGACATTCGACAGCAGAAGAAAAAAAGACCAAAAAGAGAGAGATCAAATCGGAGGATTTCCACTAATGTATGATACTTTAAAGGAAAGATTTAAGGCTTGAGGTTTCCCGTTTGCTCCCTCATTTGAATATCACTATTTGCTTTCATTTCATATGTTTCAATTACACATCTGAACCTTTTTTGTTTGTGTCTATGCAAAAAATAATTAAGCCCTAGGATAAAATTTCTAAATTAGGTGCAGAGGAAAAAGTGCTGAAAATATGGAGATGTGAATAAATTTGAGCTCAACACTAATGGCAAAGGAGAGCACTTAAAAATAGACCTATACTGGCATCAAGTTTGCATATTTTCCTACATATTTGTGGTTTCAGTGTGGCACAGTAAATACATAAATAAAAGCATGGGGTTGCAGTGCTTCTTCCTGTTTCCACTTGTGGTGTCCTTGTCCGTGGTCTGCTTCTGGCTGCTCTGGCTGTTGTACGAACAGCCTCCTTCAACCAGTTATTCACTCCGTGCACCACATGATTCATCCAGGGAGGTGCAGATCCCCCTCGTACAGCAAGCTGGTGACGAGACTTTACTTATTCCCTCCACTCTTTCACCACTCGTCTTTCTCTCTGTCTTTATTGTTTGATGCAGAAGAGTTAGCGTTGTGATGTTCTGATTTGTTTCATATAAAAACTGTTGGCCACGACACATTTTCATTGACACAAGCAGAATAATAGAGGCAACACAGGCGATCTCCGGGACACTTAAATTCCTCCGTGCTCTTCATACCCCTGTGGTCTCATTCTCTGTCTTTCTTTCTCCTTTCTCCACATTGACAAAAGTGTAATTTGAACTGCGTTTCCCAGGGGCCTAATTGTTTACTTCCTGCTCACAGAATATGCAGCTATTGATTAGTTATCAGACCCTAATTGAGGTGTGGGTTCCCTCATCCCAAGATGTTCAAATCTATGATTAAAATGGCAGATAATAAATTAGCTAATAATACTGTTAAATAGTTTTGGCAACTTATCCTGCCACCTGAAACAATGCTCTATGATTCCTATTCCTCTGTGTTTAACAGGAGCAGGCAAGATTAGAAATAGACGATGAATGCATGAAGATCCAAGTTTAAAACTACAGGAGCAGAGGGGAACATTGGCTGGGATACACCATCTGTTTATTAGATCCATGCAAGTGCCGGGTCTCCCACTTTCTCTCTGTGCATTGTGTGCAAAAGGACTGACCTACATGTCTCCGAGCACCAGGAAGCCTGCACAGCTTTCCACACTTCTCAGCCTCCCTCAGCTCACAGCTCGGACTGGCCTCCCTGGAATACCGTGGGCGGTTCCGGCCGCAGCTCCCACTGTGCCGGAGCACTGTGCAGAGCGCGGCGGCTGGAATGGGAATAGACAGTTAATGGGCACTTAGAGGATGGTGAAAACATTTTCCCCTGGAGACGCAGTGGTTTGGAGATTTCTCAGTGGGGCAAGGCCTAGCCAGCGCCCTGTCGCTCTCTTTTTCTCCAGCATGTCTACGGCCTCACTGTGTCTATGTCTATTTTTCAGCTCACTCTCCCGCTTTGCCTTCATTTCACTTTGATTGCCCAACGGTTGTCATGTCTCATGTTCTGCTTATTCCAACCCAGCAATTACTTCTCCTTTATTTATTTATGGTAGAATACTGATTAACTGTTGGCATACCTGGGAAGCAAGTGGCCAGCCATAACAACAACAGACTGTACGCAACTACTGGTTCCCTACTGTGGTTCTTCAACTGATGTTTTACTGTTTTCTTAAACATACAGCAGCCCTGTAAACAAACACCTCCATTTTTTCCTTAATCCGTTCCATGCCGCTCCTTTCATTGCACAGGCTACGTTGGCACACATCAAAATTAGTCGGCTTTTACTAAAAGTGAGTTGAGAGTGAAGCCTCAAGCTTCAGACCCAGCAGCAGTGTCTGGTGATGGGTACTGGCAGGGCCCCAAGCCTCACGTCCAGTCCAGACACATGAGAATGCCGATTGAGTCGGATGTCACCTCAGGATAAGCTGTCTGTCAGCTGCACATTTTTCAAACCTTTCCCTTTGCTTTTGACTACATTTATACATGGTTGTCTTGTTTCCATTCAACTCACACCTCATATAAGTTTAGAGCCTGACATTCATTTACTGCAGACTTTACTGTGGGTTTTCGTGCATTTTTTAACTCTGAATTCATACAGGAAAAATACACAGACAGGTGAGGAGTTGATTGACTTAATTTTTTCTTTAAAAAGAAGGGGCCATTTAAGGGCACTTTCATACCAGCCTTGTTTGATCCAGATCTTTGGTCTTTTCAGGTCAGTCAGAACGAAAACAACAGCTGTGAAAGGTTCCTCGGGCAAAAGTCTGGACCACAGGACCAAATTTTTGTTTCAACTAAAGACGTGGTATCAGTCCGTTACAAACTGAACCATGGTTCAATTTATTTGCAGCGTGTAAACACTTTTTGGTGTAGTTCCGACTTTTGGACGAAGTTGAGCCAGCAATAAACACATAAAAGACAGGGGAATCTTTAATATCTCTCCAGAAAGGGAGTTGCCCAGGCTTTCAGGATATAACCTGCAGTCTTCACTTCCAACAATATAATGTTCCAGCGATGAGGACATTCCTTTAGCACATTCAAATAAGTCTGAAGTTGTTGTTTCTGGTAGTCGTACCACAATGAAATTGACTAAATGAACTTGGTCATTCATTCATTTGGACCAGTGCAATCAAACATTACAGAAACATACTGTACATGTGTCGGCGCCAACTAATGACACTTGACTTCTCTGACTGGTGCACTGAGTGTTTTCTGCCACAGCAGAGAATGTGCCACAGAGGGTTGTTGAAATGTAGGTGCTTACGCTCTGAGACTGAAGGATATGTGCTTGTGGGAGGAGGGAAATCTGCAATGGGAGACAGAAGTGTCCAAATGTGACCCCCTCAGCAGAACCACCAAACTCTAAAGGCTATCTAATTGACTGGCTGGTGCTCTCCTGCCTCCCTCGATCCTCCCCCAGTCTCTGTGGATAGCCATCAGATGGATTGTGTGAACTTGCCCCTAATCAAGACCCATTCACCGCTAATGAGAATACGCTTAATGACCAAATAATGTGTGTGTGTGTGTGTGTGTGTGTGTGTGTGTGTGTGTGTGTTTGTGTGTGTGTGTGTGTGTGTGTGTGTGTGTGTGTGTGTTTGTGTGTGTGTGTGTGTGTGTGTGTGTGTGTGTGTGTGCGTGTGTGTGTGTGTGTGTCCGTGTGTGTGTAGGTCAGTGTGTCACAGTAAGGTGGGGGACATATGAAGCCTAAGATGGACATGATGTCTGGGGAAATAAATTGAGAAACTAGAGTAAATCAAGTAAAAGGTACAAAACAGCTTTTGAAAAAGGCATGACAGAAGTTAGGATTAAACTAATGTCAGAAAAACCTACTTGTTAGCTTGAAAAACATTAAACAATGTGGCTAAACAGAGCAAAAAGTACAGTAGCTGAAACATGTGTTTGTTATATTCTCTATCACAGTGATGGATCGCCTCCAGCCCACTGATTAAAACATTTGTTCAGCGACTGATGAGTAAATAAGTCAGGCAAATGGCAAAAGTAATTCAAATGTTTTTTAATTGTGATCTTTTAGGAAGCAACGTGAAGTTTTTGAATGCATTTTTCATTTATAATTTTGAAAATATAATTAGAGCTATGGTTTTAGTGCCAGGGGGGATTGCTATTTGTAGTCTCTTTGAGGTTGCTTGATGAAAGAGAAACAACGATAGAAGTAGCTACATGTTGCTACACTTTACTCTTTTGGGTGCTGGCTTGGGTCAACAAAGAGTGTTGATTTTCTAGGTTGCTTCCAGATGAGAATGATCTGAATGGCAGGGAGATTTTCTATCCTAAAGCCACAACAACCACCTTTACTTGTGAATCTTTTAGGTAGTTTTGCTTTTACTAAAATATATTGAATTTGTTGTCAGGTGTTGTGAGTTGTTAAGATATTAGTAAGTCTTCTTGTTGTTTATATCAAAGTCTGCTGAATATCCACAGCTTTAGTGTTAGCTACAGAACAGAAATGGATTTACAGTCTCTGCTGTCAATAAACAAAAAATATTTTGAGAGAGCATCCCGCTTGGGAACAGGTGCTGCCAAATTGGAAAAAAATTAGTTAAGCTTGAAATATGGGTAATTTGGCTGGCAGTAGCAAAACGCATTGACCAAAGGAGACAGACAACGCATTTGCACAAATAGCAAAGACAAATTTAAAACACCAATGATCATGAGAAATGAAAGGAAGTGTGAGGAAGAGAGGAGCTACTGGGGTATAGGATGTTACTCTCTGATCCCTTCATCACAGTACAGTGTTTATCTCTTCCCAAGACGATCTCTTTAGACTTGTTTAAAATTGGAAACATGGAAGTCGGTCTTTTGACCAGAACTCAAACAGACCCCTAGGAACCTCCTTCTACCACTCTCTAGTGTGCTCGGTGTCCCCATGAGAGCATAGAACTATACACCCATTAAAAAGGCCCTGGACGGCTATTTGCCAGTCTGAGATACCATTTTAAGAGCACAGGATAGGGCTTTAAATGGGCTCTTTCTGAGCTGATTGTGTGTCATCTCCGGAGCAGATTAGACAGCAGGCAGCAGGGTCTTTGGTGAAGCAGCATGCTCCCCTCTGCCACAGGAGAGGCGACTGAGAGGAGTCATCCATCACTTCTTTCGTGAAGCCCCCTCGCAAGGGGATGAGCAGCTAATGACTGCTTTGCTGGGGCTGAGGATGGAGCAGCGGGGGTGTATCTGGGGCCCTCTCTCAGGGTGCACACTGAGATTTTTGGGACTGGACATGATTTCGGCTAAATGCAGTGAATTTTTCAAACTAAGGGGACCAGGAGTACATTTGTGAAAACGGGTAAGATCCTGAAGTTTCAGTGACTTGTTAGTTTCTTGTTGAGCAGCACACTGCAGGGTTAAGCAGAGAGCTGCTCCAGCTGGATTGTATTCTCTCTTCCTCCACACTGAGCGGGGGCCGCGGAGGGGGGAAGGGAAACAGGAGATTTATGTCCTTCTGTGACACACACTGCTCTAGGTCTCATGTTAATGGAAAATGAGATGTTTAAGAGTCTGGCAGAGAAATACAGCTCTCTTTAAATCCTTTGCTTGTCAGCCAGTGTAACGGCATTATAACTGTAGTCCAGCATGATAATGCTGTTAATGACAGTAATATGTCACTTTTTCAGAAGAGTTTCTTTTTGTTTGCTTCCCTGTGAAGTCTTTAGCGCCTTCAAATGTAGCTTGAGCGACTCTGCACTGATGGCTATGTCAGGCCAAACGTTTAACATGAAATAATTTCATATGGCCTGAAGAAGTCCCAAACGTGAAAGAGAAAGTGTTTTTTGACTGTGAGCTGCATTACTATTCAAACGGCAAGTTCATTCACAATGGACGCCCAGTTTATCAACATGTCTTCCCACTCTCGGCCTGTATACTGATTGGTCTTTCAGTGAAACGGGCTCACAATGCTTTACCTAAGGTCTGTGGGAAAATGACTCGGGTCATCATGGTGTAATCCTTTCCAAACAAGGAGGGACAATTCCATACTTTGCAGCCACCACAGTTGGCCTTTGTCCATCCAATCTGACATTCCCATAATGCCCACATGTTTCAGATGCCTTCTTATTCTATCTTTCTTCAATTCTGTGTCTGTTTACTTTCTGACGGGCTCTCTCTGCCCTCTGCTCTCAGCCTTGCTGCTAGTTGTTCTGCAGGAGAGGAACAGAGACTGGAGTGGCTGCTGAAATTCACAATTAAACCTGTGGGATAAGATATAGATATTCAGACTTTCCATGAAACTTGGACTCAAAAATTCTATCTTTAACATTCTGAGATAATGCTTTGATTTGCATTTTCACCAATTTTCCAGAGAATAATTCATGGATCTTGATTAAATATATTAGGCATATTAAGGGGACTAATATCTGTGTGTGTGTGTGTGTGTGTGTGTGTGTGCAATTTGGTTTGGATCCAAGTTAAGTGTGGATCTAGTGAATTTAAAAGTGTTTTTATAGAGGACTATTTGAAATTGACTTAGGTATACACTCTACTGAGTGTCATCCTAGTTTAGTGAAGATTTCCTGTAGTTTGTGTAACAAAGTTAGTGCCCCAAATTTAAAGCCTTACATAATACCGTATATTTGTGGAAGCCTTCATGCCCAATGTAGTTTGATTTGAATCCTTACATTTGCTTTAGATTTTTATGCCTATTGTTACAAAATATACAAAAGATGAGTTACCTCAACTGTAATGGCTTCGATACCATCATCAAACATCAAACTGGAGTCGGTTATCACTGCCAGACATCCCTGTTCAACACTCCATCCACAGCTCACCCTCATCAACCAACCCTACAACAACAATATGGCAGATAAAAGCAGTGCTGTGTAAACCACAGCAGCTTCTCTTCCTCTTCAGCACAAAACCCACGGCCACTGTTTCCCGTGTCACAGTCTGCAGCAGGATTTTATCCAGGAAAGGATGAGTATTCTCTTAGCTAATCCTACTTCTGTGGTCTTGGTGGGACGAGCCTGGCTGCGTACTAAAGGGGCACCAAGGGATTGTTGCAAAAATACCTAAAATGAACAGCAGCTGAAATGACAACATGAATAACTATTAATTCAAATTGATAATTTTCATGTTTTGTATCACATGTGTAATTTTGTGCACAATTATCAGAGCTTTCCTTTCGGTTATTTGATCCCAGATGTGGAAAAACAGTAGAATAATTCTCTTCAGATGGCACTTACTAAGTGATTTGTAACATTATAGCCTACAGATTATGCTGTTTGTACACCACAAGGCCCCTTATTAAATCTCATCAAACATAACAGCCCATATCGTGTCTTCTCTGCCTGGCACTCCTCAGAGATACACACTGCCTAGTCTATCTGGTCTGGACCGGCTCCAAAATCCTCCAGCAAGAACTCTAAATTTGTGTAACACGATCTGGACCTTGAGACGCATGCCTGCCACAACAAATTGGCCTCATGTAGAGAGAGAGGGAGAAAAAGCGGGTAGGGGGAGGGCTGCGAAGCTAGTGAAGATGTAAAGCTAGCAGAGGGAGGTAATCTTAGAGCCTCATGGCCTGAAGGGGCCCTGCCCCCTGATGCTCAGCATTTGGCCCTGGCCCAAATTGTGAGGACAAACACCATGTCTTTTTCAATTAGACACACTTCTCTGTGGTGCTTCATGGTGCAGTGATTTGGAAATGAGCAAACCAAGACTTTAACGTCTCTCTCTGTGATTTCAGAATAAAACTAAGTTAATTTGGTTGTTCATTTATATGGTTGGGAGTGTGCTGTTGATGTCTGCTATTGTTCTGTGTTTCGGTTTCTAAAAGATAATTTTCAAGCTCAATTTAAAATGGATGAATGTGTTCTGCCAACTGCCAGAATCAAATATCCTCTCACATGCAGCCTGTCTCTGCAATACTTCTGTCCTCCCTGTTTCTCTGTTCTGCTGTTCCTGCCCCGGCGCAGGTGGAGCTGTGGGATGAATGGGCCCCAGCGGTGTGTAGCACGGCTGGTTGCAAATTTAATGCATATCCTTGTAAATCAGAATTTTCTCTTGTCTAACGTCCAAGTCACATCCCCTGCCTCTGTATAATGTTTTCATTTCCCTGACCATGTTTTTCTAGCAATGAAGGTGCAAATGAAATCACTTGTCCACCAGCCAACAGAATTACAGCTGCATAAAGAGCCACACGGCATTGATTTTCTTTATATACTTCTGGACTGTTTTTGTTTTACTTCAGAGCTATGTGTTTAAAAGTTATGGGGTGTTGATTAGCACCAGCTACCTCTTCATTTGAAATAACGGAAGGAGAATTTCTGGAGAAAAATAATGTAGACTCCAACACCTCAGTCAAATGTTCCAAAATGTCCCAAACATCCCATGGCGTCCCTGCACCGTTAGTCTGGCCAAAGTGATGTCCATAAATCAGTCAGTGCAGTCAGTATTAAACTAACACACATATAAGCACATTGAGACAAGCAAGCCTGTCCCTGTATATGTTCATCCATTCATGATTTGTTTTCTCACTATTACATTGTTACTGTTGCGTCTGTGAATGAGCAAACCAATCAAAGGATTTATGGCTGTCTTCCACCCTCGTTTATATCAGCAATCAATGCCAACAATAACAGTAAATGTACAACAGGCCATGTCATACAAAGGGTGATCTAAGTTAAACAGTTACAGTTACAGCTCCACTTCAGCTTGTGTTGAACTCAGATGTTTGAACTTATGTTGAATTTTTCATTCACTGGAAGCTATGAAGGTCAGTGGCCAGAACGAATTGTACCCTGTCTGTTGCAAACTGGAGGCTGTAAAGCAGCAGTGGGAGAGCACGTTGGTTTCAGGCTTAGCAAAGAGGTGTCTTATGTCCAGAGAGACCACCACTGTATTCAATGAGAAAGTCTAAAGAACTTAAACAGGCGTGGCTGGAAAACTGAGAAACTCTGTGAACTATGTTACCACAGAAACCCTGAACTGATGGGATCAGTCAGAAGAAATGGAATAAGTAGGCTATTCGTGATCATAATTTCATTGCTGTGTCCTCACCTGAAATCACCACCACCTTGTGTTATTACTTTCAAATGAGCCCTTTATATCTACATCCATGGATCCCTCCATGTTTCTACAGAAGCCCGGAGCAGTCAAACCACACATGGACCCTGCTGAGGGCCTTTCACGTTTTTACCAGACGGCCACAGTAGGTTTGCATTAGTTCAAGATGGCAAAAAAACATATTTTTGCAAGTATTATCAAAAGTTAATCTTCACACATCAAGCTGTTATAGGCTTTAACTTAGGTGTGAGCCCATGTGAGAATACAGTAGGATTCCCGTGATAATTTGATGTGAGCGAGTGGGCCTGCTGATGACGTTTCTAACACGTGAGACTGAAAGAATACAAACATCTCATGCAGGAGCCACCCCTCATCTAAATGTTCCTGAGATTTTCCTGATGTTGTGAATGCATCTGAGCCAGATAATCTCCTGCTGAGCTAATCATTTGTGGAAGGCAAAGTTCGGAGAAAGTCCAGACCCAATCGTTCAATGGTACTTATATTAAAATACTTTAAGTTATTATTATTAAGATTTCTTACATTTCCAGCCCGTCGTATCCACTGTATAATTTATATGAAACATGGCCAAAGCCCTCATTGTGTTAGAGAGCTGAGACAGGTCCTTGGCAAAGAAATGTCAGCTCAGTTGATGCAGCAGTTACTGTAAAATGAACCCTTTCTATATTTTTCACTTGAAATATCTTTCTCCTGACCCTTTTGCGTAGAAGACTGACTGGATGTTTGTCTTCTATTCGTGAACACAAGGGGTTAAAAGTGAGACTTCCTGTCTTGGCACCAAGCCCAGACTAAGACAGGCCTCTACACGCAGATGTGCAGACCGCAAAACATCTGTGTAGGAGCATTTTAACACACACACACACACACACACCCACCCACACACACCTTTGCAATACAGAAAGTGCAAAA
The DNA here is from genome assembly GCF_963576545.1 of Limanda limanda. Classification (NCBI taxonomy): domain Eukaryota; kingdom Metazoa; phylum Chordata; class Actinopteri; order Pleuronectiformes; family Pleuronectidae; genus Limanda; species Limanda limanda. The sequence continues at coordinate 20,165,713 of NC_083638.1, forward strand.
TACTCCCTCTTGCTTAGTTGCCTTCGCTCTTATTTCAAGATGCTAAGACAACAGTGTTCGTGTGGCTCATCAATAAATATTAAATCTGATGCACAGACACTCTTCTCTATTTCTACACTCTGCAAAGTAATGTGGAATTTGAGACTCGAGAAGCTACTCTAAATGTCAAAAAATATGAAAAAGAAAATGACGTAGTATTTGACAAGGTCGGAGGCCAACTACCTATTTTTATTTTAATGTTTTTCTTAAAATTATTATTTTATTGATTCCACATCCAAAAGCTGGGTTTAGTGTTTGTTTCTCTTCCACGTCAGCATACGTCCACAATGATCAGAAAGTGATCAATTTGCATACCTCTGCCAAGGCTATAACGCCTGAGCTCATCACGTTAGATAAAGTGGAGAAATAAATAAAATAAAATAATCAGTTTAGTAGTTTTTGAGTTACGGCAATGAAAACATGACCTCTCTGGCAGAGATAATTACATCACTTTAGTAATTGAGCAATAAAAAAGGTCTTTAGTAACATTACTTCTTTCCTTTAAAACAAATCCCAAATAGCCTTACTAAACAGTAAAGATGTGAGGGATCTTTACTGTTCAAAACATAGGAAACAAGACATCATGACGAGTGGAGTCTGATTTTATTTCTTTACTTTGTGCACTTGCTCAAATAAAAAGCAACCAGCCTTGGTTTGGTTTTATCAAAGCCCTGGTGATGTCCCAAAGCTTGCATGAAGTTCCGACTCAGTCCCCCAGGTCTCTTGCATCTACCATCTCACCAGCCACTAATTTAGGCGACAGATTGATTTCTTCCCCCCCTCCTCTCTCACTCTTCCACTTTCCAAATGTGAACCATGTCTTGCATGGTGTATAACAGGGCCCTTTTATTTATTTAAGGCCTGTTATGCCAGACATGCGGTATGCCACACTAGAGGTGCCTTACCCTAAGGCAATCGAGTAAATTAAAATCACAACAGTTGAAAGTAAGAGAGAGAAACAGCTGTTGTACATACGCCTTGCTGGAGGGAAAATGAAACCTGGAAGCGGGTCGTTCTCTGGCCTACAACACAGTACATGTCAGAATATCATCATGAATGGCTGCGATCTTGACTATTGTGTTCTGCCTGAGAAATCTCTCATTCCACCTGTGATATATAAATGCTGTTTTATACTTCAGACTCATTGTGTTTCCCATCTGAAGTCTGTCTGCCTCCATTTGTGCCCCCAGGAGGTACAGTACAGGCGGAATTACACCTCTGACCATGCCACTTGACTCTCTCGTCTCCTGCTACAGGTGTGTTGTCTGATCTGGTTGTCTGAGGGATTCAATTCTCTCTTTGTTCCCGCCCCCCTCCCCATTATTGTGTTACTCCTCCAGGAAAGCTACGCCTCGCGCTGCCAGTAAAGCACCGAGTACAGATGTCACACCCCCATCCGTCGACCCAGCTCATGTCACTCACTAAAACAGAGGTAATGGGCTCAGTGAGCTACAGAGAAACTTCCCAGAAAGTCTTTATCTCAGATCAGCATGAAGAGAAAAGATCTACCACACACGCCGAAGAAGAGAAACAAGCGACAAACACAAAGGAAACTTTAGCTGTCGAGAAGTCACAAGTTGATTTATGGTTTTTGGAAATAGATCTTTTTATTTCCCCTCTTTGCAACTCCCTGTGGCCGTCGAGCTACAGTGAGGTTCATGGGCACCATCAAAGGCAACCCAACTTTTTTTTTGAGACTTCTGGTCACAAATGGTTGTGTTACAGTTACACATGACCACAGGAAATACTTACGACTTTGTATGGGTGATAGACAACAGTGGGGTTCCCCAACATCACACAGGATGTAACATATGAACATGTGGCATCACATCCTGCCTTCCTCTCACTGCCTCACCACATGACACTGAAGGAAATGCATACACACACTAGGCGCACACACAAAGCGACAAAAAAACACATACTTTCGCACACAAAAGATGAATCAAGGTTTTCACAGCCACTGTACTTCACCTACTTTCTAGGCTTTTTTCTTTACCGTCTGTTGTCTGCTTTCTACCTCCTTCTGATGTTATGGAATATAACATATATAATTAAGACAATATCCTCTTTTCGGGGATCTTCCTCATTGGCCTATGTTGTAATAATAATAAAAACGATGAGAGAACTTAAATTAAACTTTTTCTTTAAAAGACGTTGCACGATTTGGAGAGAAATATAAAAACTGAGCTCTTAATCCAGCGAGAGACTGAGAAATCCATTTTGCTTTGTGTGTATCTGACTCAATGCCCAGTGTGCAATAATGACAGAAGTAAAGCACACAGCAGTGATCAGTGGGATAAGCTCTCAGACCTTCCATACGCCCCTCTTCACTCTAATTGACGAGTATAATTTGATGGCACTCGTAACAGAGTTAGAAAGCAATTAGCGTCAAGGCCCATCGGCACAAACAGTGCAGAGAGCCCACCTGTGGGTCACTTTTTAATTTGGTGAAGTGCTCAGTGCTTAGCCGAGGACTCTGTCGTTGATATACTCAGTAGATAGTAAATCCTGTTAGCGCAAACTCTACAAACTAACCCACCGACCAATATCCATCTGATCCACTGGTTAGGAGCTCACCAAGCCGCACAACAAATTATTAGGTGTCATCTGGCCTAGGATTAAAATCCAGACTCCTTCGAATATAGAGGGGAGAAAAAGTAGAGATGAAAGAGAGGGGAGGGAAGGAGAGGGAAGAGGGATGAGGCAATGATGGGGGAGGGTGTTTAATTAAAGCGACTGATCCATGCTGTTTGTTGAAGGACTAATTGTCTTTCCCCCTGAGGAGGCTGTTTCCTCAAGGAGCCTCTCCAAATTACACTCCAGACGGTAAATCCTCGTTGGTGGTGAACACTATTGCACTAACTGGAAAGAATAATTCAAGAAAAATAAGTTTATTTCATACAATAACAACACACGAGGAGATTCTCTTTGTTCCTTTTGTTCTGCCGAGATACTGTTGGTCCCCGGTGTCTGTGTTTGTTCTAATTAGGCCAACACTGTTGATCTTGTCAGACACTGTGTTGTCCCTCCTTTTCCCCTGGGGAGTGTGTTTAACATGGAGTCCCCAGGCAGGCTACTTGACCCAGAAGGACCTTTGACCTCTCATTAAACCAGCTTGGGTTTCCTTCCCCTGCCTCGCCTCTGCTCTCCTGGCCCAAATTTCAGACCTTCTTGCCTTTGACTTCAACCCTGCCCTTGAGCAAATCACCACGTGGCTCCACATGACACAGGATGTACAGTGCATGTCAGTCACTACAACGTGTCTTTATGTACTTGTGAGGTTCATCACATTTTAATATGGGTGGTCAACTATGCACATTGTCAAAGGCAAATTATATTCACTGTTTTCCGCCATAAACCCTGGAGAACGAATTTTCTAGGGTTTGCCTTTCACATATGAAGAACACAGCAGGAGATCAGCCAAGTCAGATGTGTTGACAACATCAGGAAAATCTCCAGAGCCTTGAGGTGAGGGGTGGCGCCTGAGAAGAGCATGCAGGAGGCAGGAGGCAGGAGGCAGGAGGCAGGAGGCAGGAGGCAGGAGGCAGGAGGCAGGAGGCAGGAGGCAGGAGGCAGGAGGCAGGAGGCAGGAGGCAGGAGGCAGGAGGCAGGAGGCAGGAGGCAGGAGGCAGGAGCAAGGAGGCAGGAGGCAGGAGCAAGGAGGCAGGAGGCAGGAGGCAGGAAGGATTCCGCTGCGGATATCACATGTTTTTGTGTACGCCACTTTAACACCGGCCCTAATCCCCAAGGCTCTCCATGACACCTCTTTTTCTTCCTGAGATGTTTGTATTCTTAAAGTTTTATCAGTTCCAGCTGTCATGTGAAATGTTATCACCGGACATAAACCTTCTGAGTTCTCTCACGGCCTTACACTGACAGAATCCAGAATTTCTACTCGGGGAATGGCAGGAAAAAACGCAGCAACTGACTCTGACATTGATGTTCTCACACGCAGCTTCTATCTAATCAGGTCAAATAAAGGGTCTTGTTGTACTGTTAGATTTGTTGTGAGTCTCGGGTCTGAGTATCAGTAACTGAGTGGATCCAGACATCCTAACAGCTGTGATCAAATCCTGTACTATAAGTATCACATATTATTTTAAAGTGAGACAGATCATCTGAAATAAAGGAAATACCAAATGTATTGTGGCTGTTAAGTAGTTGGTTGGGCATCAAGCTACTGACCAAGAACGATCCATCGGATCCTGTTTCGGTTCAACCCATTCTGTCTTAAGTCTAATCACTGTCCTCAGGTCCCGTTTGCATTCTTGCATGCCGTGTTTAGGTGGGTTTTCTACGGATCTATTTAAGATCTAAAAAAAGTCTGACATGTGTCAACCTGTGAGGACCAGCACATACTGTAGCTTCTCTTTCAGTGCCCACAACTCCTCTTTCTGTAAATTCAGATTGACACAGGGTGATTGAGCTTCAGCAATGGATAACTAAGCTCATCATCCTCAGGCTGAGTAATGAAGAGGAATTACGGAACAATTAAAAGGAATTTAAAGTAATTAGGAGGGAAACTTCTTTGCCTTTAACTTAGGAGACTCAAACCCCTTTTCCTTGGATACAATTGGCATTCAGTCCAGGGTCAAATGACTCTGCAGTAGACATGGGTTTTAATCTGCTCCAGCTCTGACCGGCAGTGATGGATACATGAGACAATTTGAAAAAAATGTCTGCTTCTTCTTCTTCTTTTCTTCATTTTGGCACCTACTTGACTTGAACTGCCAGGTGTTGCCGCTTAAATAGCCATGAACATTTAAATATTTATGTTTTTGACGATTTCATTCATATTTTGCAAAATGCAAAACTGGTAAGACAGTGAGGTGAGAGAGCTTCTCAGTTTATGACGTCCAACATCACTCACTGCGGGAAAAAAGTCACAGACAGGCAACCTCCTCCACTGGCAATGGGAAAGGAGTCAGTGGCCTATTTTAAGTGTGTTTACGCACGTTTAAATAAACTGCGTGTACCTGCTAATTTTGGTGTAAAAGAGGTGCCAGATGTGTCGACAGGGTTTTTTAATTGGATATATCAGCTTGGCAGACAGTTACAGATTCACACAAAGAAGTTTGAAGAATGTGCCTTCTTTTCCCTGAAAACAATGTTAACTAAAATCACACAATCAAATAATCGATATACTGCTGAACTTTGGTTGTTTGCTTCACTAATTTGGTTATCGGCATGCTTGATTATTGTTGGACTTGTCTTGCACAAGCAATTGGAAAAAACTACTAGATAATTTGTTTCACCACTTGACACAGCAAGAGTGGGGCCCTGACATTCTATAATGTTACCGGACATCTTTCGCACAGTCAGAATTAGACATTCCAGCATACTGTACTGTATATGCCCCCCAGGCATATAAGTCATGTGTTGAGTCCAAGCACGGCATCTCATTGGGTGCGCAGCAAACTGTCACCGGGCAGTTTAAACCAGTCGGATTTCTCAAAACTCCACCTACACAGACAAAGGGCGAACCTCTGGCCCCCGCTTAACCAAACAAAAGAGGAAAGGCAGAAATGAGCGGAGAGATTCCACTGCGCCGGACAAATGACACAGTGTAGATCGGACATGTGTGTGAACGTGAGTTTGCTGAAAGACTGTACGCTGACAGAAGGGAGGCATGTCGGTGTTAACCCTCTGTGTTGATGGTCCTGCAACGTCATGCAAGTCTGAGTCACCATCGAGTTAACACACCAGCTTTTATTGATAGCAACTTTACACTGCAATATATTTTTACATCAGTGCTGCTAAAAATGTTGCAGGGTTTAAATTGTAAAAGTAATTTGAAAATGTTTTACAATACAATATCTAGAAATTAAAACTTACTCTGTCCTTTTGTCCATAGCGTTGTAAAATCAATATTGTCTTCTATTGGGCTCTATCATATACAAATAGTAGTGCTCTCTAATGGTTCCATTCTCCTGTCACTCTGTGGCTGGGCTTTGTCTGTGCTCTGTATGTGGACATGTGTGTCTACCTGGAAACCTTTCAATATTTCCAGCCTGGACTAATGCCTTTCACAGCCAGCTGCGGCCTGAATGGGCCAAATCAGGAAACCATAGCTGTCATCAAAACATACTCAACTGGCCAGGGGTCTTAGTGATAATAAAAGGGGAGTTTCATTTATGCAGTGATTATGTTTTCATGATCCCAGAGAAGGGGGGTGTTTCACTGTCATTGACAGGGTTTATTTAGAGTGTACATTCCTTTTTTTCTTGTAGGAGGGAGACGGTTAGAAAATCCAGTGGCGACATGTTTTCAAGTTTTGTAAGAAAGTGAGGGTTGCCGCGTCTCTGCTCCCGCTCTGCATGGAGTGAGTGGGAGCAGCAGTCACAGATGGTGAACAAATGTTCTTTTGAGGGAGCGTTGCACAAGACTTGGTTCTTGCACGGCCCAGCAGTGAGCTATAGCTCTGCTGCAGATGGTTTGCAAAGCAGCCACCGACAAACATGTTCGCAGCAAACATGACATCTCCCATCAATGTGTGATGCAATGCAACTTAAATAGTGGGACACATGTTGCCGTTATTGCAATTTTTCTCTTTGTTTGGCCGAGCACTTGCAAAATCATTTGACTCAGTGATATGTATTGATCATTGCAGCATAGACACTGCCCAGTTATAGTAAAGTAGTCAGAGTCATTCTTTCAATATCATCTAACCTCATTTGCAGTAGCAGCTTTATTCTCTGATGACCAAAAATGTTATGTATATTAATTTTGAATAAATATACACCCTGGGAAATTAGTGGCTTTAAGAAACGGCTGCTTGAGGCAGTGTCTGGTCAACACGCACTGTTTTCACCGAAAAGGTGTAAAAACATTTCTAAAGCCTTCAGTGGAACTAACGCTATTTCCATTACATCTGGGATATTTCATCTTACACTAAATTACAAACCAGATTTTGCTCACAACATTGCAGCGCAGGCCATTAACACATAATTATGTGGTGTGAATAATGACCGTGTGTATGAAATACAAGCATTTGGACGGCTATGACATTTTTGGTTTTATGTGTCTTAAAGAAACAGAGAAAATGAACGTAATATGTCTGGAAATTGTTGGGAGAGCGGGACAGCGTCCAAGCAACTATATGACTAGAAGAATTGTTTTGTTTTGACAAAAACGTCCCCCGCCCCCCCGTATAATTTCATATTTGACACATTGCCACAGACGTAGTTTATTAGATAGGACCTCTGACAAATGCTCCCATGATGAGACAGATGTGCCTGCTTCTGTTATCTCTGTCGGGACTTGACAAACTAAAAGCAAACAAAACCAATCATGCAAATGTGATGGAGCTGTAGACAAATCATCTTCGAGTAACTTTCTCTGTTTAAGTGATTTCCATTCCTTCCAATCAAGTCCTCCCTGACTGCAAACGCGCTGCAAGGACCTGACCTGTTGTCATGGTCATTACATTAATGTGAGAGCATGCAATGACTGAGAATGTTTTCTAATGAATGAGTTAAGATTAATAACAAGATTGGGCCCAGAGCAGAGGGGAGGGTGGGGACAGAGGAATGAAGTGGTTCCAAAGAGGGTTGCCCTTGTGTGCGAACAGAGATGCCCATTGTTTTTGTAAGTAGGTGTTTTGGTCTGGATCGGTGGGCCCGGTGCCGTAATTGCCGCTTGGAATGTCAAGCCTGGTTAGAGGATGTGCTCCGACTACTGGGTGTCATTGTCCGTGTGCGCTCCAACACCAGAACTCTGGAGTCAAGAACCACAATTTAGATTATGAGCTTTTAATAGCCAATTTAGTCCCTCTGTCTCCATGGGAAGTGCATCCAGCACAGAGAGTCATTTGAATGTCTAGTCTGAGAGTATGACAGCCATGTGATGTCTAGCTTGAGAATTACGCTAATGCTAATGCTAAGTATAATGCACAGTACACTTGTCTATAAGTGTGCACTCATGCATACATATGTGTGTGTGCTTATGGTCAAAATGTGGAAGTGTGGGTATGTGCTGAGGAGAAGTTGAATATGGAGTAAGAACTGATACACCCTCACTTTAAATCCAGACCTGCCACATGTGATGTAGCCTGTTAGATTTATGAGTTTCCACTACAACAGAGCAGCTGGCCTTAGATACACATAGTGGAAAAATAATGCCGAGAGGTTTTCTGCCTGTTCACCTCAAATGAACATTAATCGGGGGTGTTGGCCTCAGAGAATTTTAGTGACTTGTATCTGTATTTAACATGGTCATGTTTTATCTATGCACACCTCTGCTCAGTAGCTTCAGGTGCTTGACCCTGCTCACCATGCTTCCCTGAGGTGTCATTACCAATTATAGAGCTCTGAGAGTTATTCCCTTGGGTAGGATGGGTACACGTTTGTATATAAATATATATAAGGCACCTCTGTGCTTACAACATTCAGAGAAATACACAAATAGACTATACTCTGCATTCTTTAGAACTCTCTGCTTTCTGTCCATACTACTCTATCAGACATTGGAGAGGGGGCTTTTGTGTATGCAGCACCTGCAGCAGAGAATATTCTGCAGAAAGAATGAAGCTCAATGAATTAATCCCATTAAATGGGATTTATCTAAAGGAGACTGAGGCCACAGCACATAGAAGATATTTGGTTTTCAGTGTAGTCTGTTTGGGTTATTTGTGTCAAGTTCACTCATATCTGTGTCTGAGTCTGTGAACAGATATTGTGGCTGCACTCAAGTACAAGAAAGATCTTAACAATACTGACAGCTTTCTCTTTATCACTTTACGACTTCACTCTGAACTAAGGTTTAAATGCACAGAGTGTGTACATCTCAGTTCAGGGTGAGATTGTACAGTGTGTACATACAGCTGTGCAGGCAGGGTATCAAGATGTTCTGAAATAATCCCCACATTGACCCGGAATGAACGCCAGGTATCATGTTTGCAATTATAAGGTTACTTGTCAGACAGTAGATACAAATGCACATGTTGTGCGATGACGATCTCTCTTTCTCTTTCTGTTTTCTCTCTCCCTCATTCACTCCCTCCCCATATCTCCCCCTGTGTCTCTTTCTCTGTCAGACAAGCCTGGAGACTCATTGTTCTCCAGGAAATGCTCTCACCATACAGACTGCAGGCTTGTATACTCTAGATTTAACCTAATAATAGCGTCACCAGCATGTAGCCAACCAGCTTCCGTTTGCTTTATGTTGCAGCCTTGTTACAAATACAAAATGGACATTGACAAACGAAGGCGAGCTACACTCACTCGGAAGGGTACAACACAGACAGAGGGGAAGTGAGCAGGCAGCTGGACGTAAAATAAGTCTATCTGTATCTTTGTTTGGACAGTTTGCATCAAGCTTACAAGAAGCTAATTGGTCAATTTGTTTTGCACTTTCTGCCTCGGGACCTTTAGTTCTCCGGACTCTGAGAAGGCCTAGTGGAGGTCAAAGCCTGCCGCTAACACTCGTAAAGACTGACACACCAGGCGGCACTCACTGTCTCTCTCCTCCTGTCAAACACAAGCACAAGTATACACTTAGACAGCAGTGGGAGAACGAGATTCCCTGTAATAGTGGGTGCAGGTGTGAGGATGTCGCGAAGTGGGAATTTCCAAAGGCCATGAAATATGCACGCTACAACAGCGGAGGCCAACAGCCGGGGCTTAACAACAAGTGTCCAGAGGAAGGGGGCTTTTACTGGCCCTGCAGCACACCTGCCCTGTAAATACTCTGTCTCACTCCTCACTCACCTCTTCTGCTGTTACACTGTGTGACTCAGCCTGAAGCAGCCTCCACACTCACACCTCTTTTAAACAGCCACTTCTATTTTTATCGTTATCTTTACACGGCATTGTGGATTGCTATTGTTCACAAGCACTTGTAGCGAATCTGTAGTGAAGCTTTATTTTTTAACCCATTTTGAGGATAACTTAGATATGATGGATTTATTTGTGCGGCAGATGCTTCTCTGATCTTTTTCCCAGTCCTGTAAGCTGAGAATCGGCCTCCTGAGCTCAGCCTCATCAGTGTCTCCCCCAGTCTTTCTCATTTCATTAGGAATCACTCAGCACTTCAGAGAAACATTCAATTACACTCCAATGGTAATTAAATGTTCCTCAAATGAGTTCATTTAAATCATCTCCATTTGGGCTTCAGCCGGGTTTTTAAATGCCGCGTGCCGAACGCAGGGCTCACATAAACGTTAAGCGCCTCACCCACTGGGAGTGTTTGAAGGGCCACGCTCGCAATCACAGTCAGATGACATTTTAACCAGCTTAGCGGTGGAACAATTGAAACGATGTTGTTATTAGGAACAGATCCAGACTGCGGGATCCAATGCACAAAGGCCCTGATGATATTGTGACTAGTAATGGCAGTATACTGAAGCATGTGATGCTGTGGTTAGAAGTGTGTAGAACATTTTAACTCCACCTAGAAAGACTCAAGCTGAAGAGGAATTTGAACCGGAAACCTTTTCTGCGGGATACTATGAGAAAGTTACATATGATTAGCAAACCTTCAAACCTTTATGCTCTCTTCTTTTGTGGTGATATTTTCAATTTTCAATCATCAAACACTTGACTTCTACAGGTTTTGTTTTAATGCACTGCTCTGAAAACTGTAAACTCTTTTCTTGTGATGTTATCTTCATAGTAAAACATGAGCAAAGTGGATTCATAAAAAATAAACTTTTAATTGCTTCTATTGTGTGTTAAAAGGTCCACCTTCCACCACAATGGCCCAACCCTGTACAGTCCAACATAATAAATGTATTAATTATGTGTTGGTGAAATAACTGTAAATCATTTAATGACCCTACAAGGCGAGAGTTATTTTTAAAAGGGGATTCATCAATATTCTCCAGGGGTACATGAAGAAAGGTCAGAAAATCTCATTAGACCATGAGCATGAGAATGCGCATGCGCTTCCCGCTTTGTGAATTTGTGTAAGAACGCATTTCTGAATGGGTTTGTGTCACTGTGTTTGGTTATGTATCACATCTTATTGGGGGTGACATGCATGTTGACTGTGATTAGAGATATCTATAGTCAGATGATCATGGGACAAGAGGGCAAACCGCATCTCGATCACTCATACAAATTTTGCCATTTTCCAGCAATGAGACGTCATCTGTCTGACAAACCAATTTTGTTTAGTTATTCATATTTTTTTTATTATTCTACAAGTCTTTGTTCTCTGATTAATGAGAGAAGGAATATGACTTCAGTGTCGGTGACAGATTGTGTTTATCCCTCTTGAAATTCTTTGGCTCTTATCAAAGTGTGGTTTGGTGTAACAGACAGTCATTGCTCTTGCATATCTTCACTGAGTCAATAGTCTTGTATTGGCATATTTGACAAACACTGTGTGGAACACAATGGGATGATGGTCTCATTAAGTTCAGTGTAATAACTGTGTAACAGATGATGAAGGGATAGAGAAAACACCACAGATAAAGTTTGTATTGATGAGTTAAAGAGCAACAAAACAAATCATTACACCAATGTGACTGTGTGTATATTTACATAAACACTGATATAAGGTGGTGCGTTATTTTCCTCCAATGACATCATTATCTTCTCAACAATTGACACCAGGGCAAAGATATTTCAGATGTGTTGTTGTCTGGTATTTCTGCTTCACCTTAACTCTAATCAGCCTGCAAACACTCTGTAATTGTGAAAATTACACTTCATTGTTAGTGTCAGTTCCAGGCAGCAGTGGCTCAAGGGCAAGTGAGCAGCTGAGGGTGGAGGCTGTGGAGCCTGAGCAGGAGGTGACGACTCGCGCTGCAAGTCCTATCGGCCCGGTATAAAGAAGATAGAGGAGGTGGATGCAATGCTATATGTATATATATATATACAACCTCATGTGGAACATCTATCCATTCAAAAAAAGGTACTTAAAATTTTGAAATGATTGTTTAACCTGTGGTGTGGGGGATTATAAATTCATGCTCCTGTCTGTGAACTTATTTAGTGATATTTGCATTATTGCATCAGATATGTCCTCACTTTAAAATAAAATACCAGCTACCTACTTCTAAAACATAACGCAATCAATGATAAACGTCAATATATTTTTTTAATGTGTTCTATTATAGAAAATATCTCGTGGAATTCTTAAATTTATTATCATGTGAAGTACACTTCAGCTCGTCTAGTAGAAAACTGTGTCATTGTTTTGGAAGTAATTGCTTTAACATTAAGTCATATCACTACTCAAACAACACACATACACATAGAAACGCATGCACCAACACACAAACACAACACCTTTATAGACAAACAGGTAAAGGTACACAAACAAACACACTTACACACACAATTAAAAATGAAATTGCAAGTCGAGTGAAACCGTTGTTGATGTCCACACCCTGGAAAGATATCCAACAATTAATATATCAATAAATTGCCATACACATTAACTGCACACATGACAGCAAACCAATACATTTTGTTCATGTGAATGCAATTATGGCTGATATGCAAGCCGCTCTGCCAACTCTTCTACAATATTGACCAGTCCTCTTCGATTACCCTACATGTGGTGAATAGACTAGTCTACATTTATTAACCACACAGTATTAATTAGCAACCACGTTATTTAACTTGACAAATATTCAGCTGGAAGGAGACGGGGAATCAAATACGAGAGATTCAACCTCAAAACGCTGCGTCACCCTGAAGCCACGTGACGCCGAGGCAGTTTAGAAAACATGTGTGACTCTGCTGTTCAAAGGAACGCAACAAATTCACTGGTTTACTGCTGGTCCATCGCCATCAACCTACAGAACCAGCTCAGGGTCATGTGCCAGAGCTCTCCAGGCACACACATAGCAGACTATAGCTGTAGGCTCCCAAATACTTTCCACCGGTGTCAGAGAGGCCATCCAAGATCCACCTCAGCCTTGAGATCTGCTCTCCTCCTGACCTTGTTTTGTCTGCTCTGTCCTCTGTCGCACCCTTCTCAGCCTCACCCTCCTTCTGACTAATGGATTAAGGTAATTATGACACGGCTGTGCCCACATTCTGCTGGTGGGGTGAAAATTGATATTCCGGCTTTGTTGTTCTCACTAAACTGTTGATGAAATTGCGTTGCCCCAGATCAACCCTTCACGTTAAAGCACGGGCAGTTTGGTTGTTGTCTTCGTTTTAAATATAAAAGCGGAGCTCAAACAATGAGGGGGTGTTTTTCCTCATATTTTAAACCTTTGAGACTTCATCCTTCCAGCTACATTGACTGTGTGTTTGCAGGTGCTATCAGCTTTCAGGTATTCACCAATCCTGACATGGATACAATAACAGGCTCAGGTTAGGGGCGACTTGCAAAAGTGTTGGAATGCAAAGAGGCTGATTAAATGGCCTTATCAAGCCCTGTCTGGAACTGAGCAACCACACATACACACACACACAAACACACACAGACACACAAGTGACTCACTGACCTCTGCTCTTTCCATTGTATCACCTCTATTGCGCTCAAGAAAGAGGCGTTCAGACTGATACCAGCACTAATACTCGGAGAAGATTACTGACAGATGTGTTGAATATCTCTACACACTTAAAATAAGTGAAATGTCACTATGGACAAGCAGCCAGTACAAAGTTGTGTGTGGAATTGTTGCCATGCCATTATCTTATGCGTTGTGGGTTTTTCCTTCAGCAAAGAATGCATAGTTGCAGACTTATGGAAACTGTTCATATATGGCCTAGAAAAATCAATTAGAGAGCCGTCAGACACGTTCCAATTTTCCAAGTAGGACAACACTGATCTCTCCCAGACTTATCAGGAGTGCACGTCAGACTGTGTACTGGGACGGGACCTGGTCACGCCAAAAGACTGATCTTACCTCTGCCTTCTGTAAACTGAGTATGTCAATAAATTCGAAAAGAGGCTGTCAAAACAGAGGTTTCAATATGGGGCCGACATTTTAGACTGAGGATAGACGCTCATCTTAAAGTGTCAAAGCAACACAACACTGCAAAGAAATGTACACGATGCATGCTGTAATCTCTAAGAGGTTAATGGCCTATGTAGAAAAAAGGTTTTTAATAATAATATAACTGCTCCACACTAACTCTTGAGGATTTTAAATTTTGCATGTCTAAATTCAGTCACTGACACTTTTGTCCTTTCCAACACTGAAAATGCACATGTATCATGTTGTAAAATGTACATTTTAACTGAGTAACTCTGAATTTTGCAGTGGTTAGGGCAATGGACAAATGAAAAAGTCTCTCTCTCTCTCTCTCTCTCTCTCTCTCTCTCTCTCTCTCTCTCTCTCTCTCTCTCTCTCTCTCTCTCTCTCTCTCTCTCTATGTAGATCTCCCTCCGCTCTGCATCATCAATAACTTCAAAAGCACAAAAGCAGCTAAATTAGGTCCGCCACTTTCTTCTGTCATGACTAATGAGCTCTCCCTTCGTTTGTGTATTAGTCTCGCTCGGCTGTGGCCATACCCCAGGGAACGGGCCACTGCTGTGCCTTCCAGTGAACAGGTAAGCCCAAACAGATGATACGGCCACAGAATTGAAAAAGAAACAATGGGCTTCTGTCTGAATTTGTTTCAACTACATGCAAAGTGTTGTGTTAACACGCTATCAGATGCATGTAGTTATGCCTTTTACAAACATTAAGTCACTGCCAAGAATACTTTTGTGTTGGGTTAAGTTAAATTTTATGATTTTACAAGCAAAGAAAAATAATTAAAACCATTAAATTCCACATTTCACTGTTGTAGCTTCATTGTGATCTATATTCCTCAGTTAAAATACTGAAATATAGTATTGGTCAGTGTGCCTGAGCATTTGCTTTAGCAATTGGGACACCAGACAGAGACAGACAGAGAAGACAGTGTTTCCACTCAATTTCGACGAGGGAAAACCTAAAAGCCACAAACTGAGCTACAGTTTTTGGACAAGTGCTGAACTCCCTATGGTTATGAAAATATCTGGCTGATAGTCTGGATCGTCTTCCATCGCTTCTGGCACAAGTGATGGGACTGATTTGGTCTATCATTAAATAGTGTGCATCCAGGAATCTAAAAATACACTTTGTCGAAAACGATGAGATCATACACTTGGAAAGAGAGTGAGAGAGAGAGTGAGAGAGAGAGATAGAGAGAGAACGAGAGGGGGGGGGCAAGAGAGAGAAAGAGGGGGAGAGCGAGAGAGGGCGAGGGAGAGAGAGAGAGAGAGAGAGAGAGAGAGAGACTATCATTATAGGCTTTTGTCACAGGAAAGAAATGGTTATTTGTCATCAACATGTCAAGAGAGACCACAGAAAATCATCACTCCGACCGGCCGGCAAGACCAGGCCTTCTAGGATAGCTTACATCACTCTTTCCCCAAATTGTATTATAATTGAATAAGTAAACTACCATGTGTTGTCACTTAATTGCATTTTGCTCCTAATGCTGGTACAATGGGGAAGTCAAAGTTAAGGGCTAAAATCCCATGCTAATGTCATCCTCGTGGATGAATTCAGGGTTGGGAATAAAGCTGAGTGAATTAACATTACATGGTTCTAGATAAGGAACTTTACATCATTGTACACATAAGCCAGTTTGATATGTGTCAGTATCAGACCACGCCATCGCTGAACAAAGATCTCTGTTCTGTTTATGTAAAATAAAATATTTTTAAAAAAACATCACAACGGTCCCCCTTACAAATAAAATATTCTGTTGACCACATCTTCTTTACAGTCCTGATAGAAAACATGCCTGATCTATATGGATAAAGCCATTATGACCACTTAACTAGACAGGACACACACAGTACTATAGGAAAGCAGGAATACCCAGACTGCCTTATGTTATTGTTGTACGTGGATCAATTAAAAGTAGCAGACCTCTGAACTTAGAGAAAGTGCAAAGTACGAGAGTGCTTTATATGACTCCACTGCGACGCCTGTGCCGCTGCTTATAGATAAAGTGATTTTTATGGCTGTACAACATAATATCAGTTTGGATGGAACATTGGGTTCACTGGCATTCACTTCCACCAACATGAAGTCTTCCACACAGCGAAGGTTTGATTCTCTTACGTAACTCCAGTGAAAGTCACAAGGAGCATTTACTCTCATTTCCTCATAATAAAAATAAAGAAAAGAAGGGTACGTTTCATTTTGTATGTGTGTGTTGCAAACAGTATGTTTTTTCCATGCCTTTATTCGAACTTTTAATTGTTTGTGTGGAATTTGTTCTCTATCACAGTGACTGAGGAGGGGAATCCCATGCCCGGGAATGACCAAAAGGTGGCAGTGTTGAGTTTTACAATGGGGTGCGAAGGCATGACAGATTTCCTCATTCCACCTGTCATATTATTGTTCACTCGTCTTTTTAGTTACTACTGAACACAGTCAACGCGTGCCACTAATCTTTCATATTGTTATTCAAATAAAATATAACAGATAATATCAACATTTTTCAATTTATAACTTGAAGGGATTTGTCTAGGAGAGAATCTGAATAAAATATGTTGCATTCAAAATATGAAAAAAATATTTAAAAAAAGACAAAATTACATTAACATTAACATTTTCTGATTAAAATAAGAATTCATGAAAATGTATTTTTGCAGAAATTAAAGGGCAAATTATGTATTCATGTGTTTATGTATCAATCTTTATATCTAGCTATCTATTTATCTATGTATATATCCATCTCTATATTCATCTATCTTATCTTACATACTTCCTTTTTACATTCTTTTACTTTTAGTTTTTTCTCTTTATTTGCCTCGATGCTTCACATTGCTCATGTTCAGGTTTTATCAGCGGGCACGCTCCACTTCGTTTGACTGAAATAAAACCTAACCCGGTGGATGAAATGCTCGCTGGCTGTAGAAAGTCAGATGGGAGCGCAGCAGTCCGAGAGGCTGACAGTCAGCTGACGGCCTCTTGACAGTTGAGGAAAGTTTGCTTTCTGCAGGTTACTAATATGTTAATTAGCTCTCGCAGGGTGCGACCCGATTGGCTCTTCGTCCGAGTCAATTTCCCATTTGCAGCCTGACGTCAGGGCCGCTCCAAAGCTCTTAAACTCATCTGCTGTGGGATCCCTCTAAAACACCGGCCCACCAGTCAGCGGCTCCCAGCGCGCACGGCTGCCTCTCGCCCCCTCTCCTCTCCTCTCTCTCTCTCCCTCTCTCTCTCTCTCTCTCGCCGCTTGCGCAATGTCTCCCTGAAGAAAAGCGTAAAGTGTTAAATGTTTGAAACACAAAACCGCCGAGTTTCACATGCTGCAAAAGGACTCCGCTGCTCGTGTGCGCGGCACCGCTGTGTCCGTGCGTTAGACTCCGCACAGAACCACTCCTGCACCGGGGCACCGAGAAAAGCTCGTTCCTCACTCTCCAGACAAACGCGTCAAAAATCAAAGTGGCTCACGTTGTTCCCAGCCAGCCCAGTTTGACAGCTGCTCTTCACCCCGCTTGGAGGACTGTCAGCAGCAGCAGCAGCAAGAGGATGGCATCAGAGCTGGCAATGAGCAACTCCGACCTGCCCACCAGTCCCCTGGCCATGGAATATGTTAATGACTTCGATCTGATGAAGTTTGAAGTGAAAAAGGAGCCGGTGGAGCCCGATCGCAACATCAGCCAGTGCAGTCGCCTTATCGCCGGGGGATCCTTGTCTTCCACCCCGATGAGCACGCCCTGCAGCTCGGTGCCCCCTTCCCCAAGCTTCTCGGCGCCCAGTCCGGGCTCGGGGAGCGAGCAGAAGTCACATATAGAGGATTTCTACTGGATGTCCGGGTACCAACAGCAGCTGAATCCAGAGGCGCTGGGCTTCAGCCCCGAGGACGCGGTCGAGGCGCTGATCAACAACAGTCACCAGCTCCAGTCGTTCGATGGCTACTCCAGGAGCCAGCAGTTCTCTGGCGCCGCCGGGGCAGGAGGCGCCATGGCCGGGGAGGAGATGGGCTCCGCCGCGGCGGTGGTGTCGGCGGTCATCGCTGCGGCGGCGGCTCAGAACGGAGGGGCACACCACCACCATCACCACCACCACCACCACCAGGGGCCCGGCGGCCAGAGCAACGGCATCTCGGGCAGCAACCACGCACACTTGCGCCCGGAGGACCGGTTCTCGGACGAGCAGCTGGTGACCATGTCGGTGCGGGAGCTGAACCGGCACCTGCGGGGGGTCAGCAAGGAAGAGGTGATCCGGTTGAAACAGAAGAGGAGGACCCTAAAGAACAGAGGCTACGCGCAGTCCTGCCGGTACAAGCGGGTCCAGCAGCGGCACGTCCTGGAGGGGGAGAAGACGCAGCTCATCCAGCAGGTCGAGCACCTCAAGCAGGAGATCTCCAGGCTGGTCCGGGAGAGGGACGCGTACAAAGAAAAGTATGAGAAGCTCATCAGCACCGGCTTCAGAGAAAATGGATCCAGCAGCGACCACAACCCTTCATCCCCGGAGTTTTTCATGTGAGTCTCGACATTATCGTGAAACAAAAAAAGAGAATATCAGTTGAGTTACTCACCCCCGCTTAAAAAAAAGTTTTCATTATGAAACTTTTTCTTCCCCCCCCATTTGACCCAAAGCCAATAGACCAAGAACTAACGTGTCAACTTTTTCTTAATTTTTTTTTATTTTATACATCTTTTTGAAAAACAAGACTTTGGAAGGCTCTGTTAATTTGGAAGAGGCATATTCAGAAAACCTTCATCAACTTTTTTTGTTCTTTTTTTTTGCTGTCATACATAGTATTTTAGCTCGTAGTCTGTCTTTGTCAAGACTTTTTTCATCGTTGTTCATTAGATTTGCGGTGTTTATGATTTCCTCAAAGTTGATCCATGAACTTTACGCAGCGGTATACGAAGTGTGCATGCAGGCGCTCGGCTCACCGACTTGTTTTTCTCCATCATTTCACTTCGAACTCAGTGTACAGACCCCTCCATCCATCGACACAATGCTTTTTAACTTGTTGTTTTTGGGGGGTTGGGGTCTTTTTTTACCTTTTCTTTTTTTTCTGTCTGCCAAACTTGGAGGATTTGCGAGCCTGCAGCCGTTTTGACGCCACCTCATCTCATGCTTGTTCTTGTGTTGAGCAACAAAAGACTGTACTCATGACAAACTGTTCGTTGTTGTTGTTGTTGTTTTTTTTAAGACATGTTGTTATTGAACTGCCCTGCATGCTGGACATGTACGGGTTTTCTTTTTTTTGCTCGTTTTTTCCAGTGCTTGAAGATGTCCTTTTTTTTTTGTCGGGTGACTCCAGCATGGCATTCATTCATTTATGGCCTCCTCACTTTTTTGGGACTTGAGACAAAAAAGTGACAGGACCCCCCACCCCCCTCCTCCCCCCTCACCACCACCACCACCCTCCCCCCACACATACACACATACACACACACGCACTCACACACACACACACACACACACACACACACACACACACACACACACACACACACACACACACACACACACACACACAGACAGAGCCCTTGCAACCTATACAAGTGCATTACTGTCATTACGCAGGCTGCAGTGAATGCGCAAAATGCGTCCACTGCTGGAAGTGGATCAGCGGGGATCCTGCATGGTGCGAGTGAGGGGGGGGGGGGGGGGGGGAGGGAAGACTTCACTGATAGAGGAAGAACCACCGATCCATTTCCTTGGAGGTGTAGACTGTTGCTTAAAAGCCCATATTGTTATTTAAAGATATTCCATTGTGCATTTGTCAACCGTTCTGAATCATTTTTTTACAGCGTAATTTAAGTGCAAAAGTTTTACAATCTGAGTTGCAAGAGATAACATGTGTTACAGGTTGATGCGTAAAGATCATTGAAGGTGAGACGGCTGCTCATGAAGTATGTTTTAACATCGAGAGGTTGGCTCGTCTACATAATGCGTGAGCAGCGATTTTGCAGCATGTGCTTCAAACACAAGTGATCTCCGCCACACGTATTTAAAACGAATAAACTATATCGAGGGAGAGGGTCACTCTCAAAGATGAAATCAAAGTGAATCACCATGCCTTTTTTTTTTTTGATTTGTGTTTCTCCAACGAACCGACACATTTGGGACTGAAATGCAAAGAGAGAGGAGAGAAAATGTCGCCTGTATGTAGAAGTTAAAGAAACGTTATTAAACTGCACATGTCAAGGAGAGGAGAGAGGCATCTGTTACGACCGAAAAATCGTAACATTTTGATACTTTTATTATTATTATTATTATTATCGGTTCAGGAGAAGGTTGTTTTGTCTTCAGCGAACTCAAAGCAATAACAATTATTATAATCAATAATGTCTGGACATTGTTAGATGGTCAGGGATTGACACCCTGCATGTATAAAAAATGAGGAGGTTTACCATCCGCCAACAAATCTTGAGAATATGTTAATTAATCTTTCATCTTATATATAGTATATATATATAAAAATATATATATTTTGCTGTGCAAAATTATTTCACTCACTAACCATATGTGATGTTCATATGTGCTCGTTTTTTCATTTCATACAATTAAATGATATGCAATAAATGTATGTAATTGTCCTCAATAAGTTTCTCACTTTTTCTTTTCACTTGTCCTGAGATTTTGCATTTTCATGCTTTTGTGACTGAAGGAATCAGAGAGGAGATGACTGCACCACATTGATCTTTACATCGCTCCTTTTAAATGTGTTTTCCCACAACACTTATTTCATAATTGGGAGAACCAGAAACACGATTTTTCTCCATCATAAAGTTTTCCACAAATTTACGCAGAACCATTACGCTAAAAAACGATTGGAAAGCAATTACGGTTGAGACCCTGTTCGTTTTTGACGCATGAGTGAAAACGGGTCCGGTTTACAGATAAGTTGATGGAAGCACAGAAGAGTCAGACACGCAGTGGCCTACATACGAATCGTTCTTACGCTGTCTCATACAAGTTTCACATTTATGTTTCTTTAAAAAAATCCCAAAATAAGGAAAGAAAAATGATTTTAATGATCCTTCAAAGTTTTATCATTTTCACACGATGTCCATTAAAAAAAAAATGTCACACTCAAATTATTGTGTGCAATGAAATCTGATCTTTGTATTTTCTATTTAACAGATTCAGATCCATGAATTCCATCCTCATGTGTGGTTATGGTTTAACATATTACAGCCTGTTCATCTATTGTCAAATGTGACCTGTGATTTGTGTGTGTGTGTGTGCGTGTGTGTACGTGTATGAGCGAGAGAGAGAGAAAGAGCCCATCACTCTCTCTCTCTCTACATGCATGCATGTGTGTGTGTGTGTGTGTGTGTGTGTGTGTGTGTGTGTGTGTGTGTGCGCATTTGTGAGTGTGTGTGTGAGTGTGTGTGTGTGTGTGTGTGTGCATTTGTGAGTGTGTGTTTTCCATGAATAACAGTATGAAAGGATGATTTCTCTTCCTGTGAATTTCTTCTGACTGCATGTTTTCATATTTGCACTTTCCATTTGCCCTTTTTCATATCACTTGCTTCCTGATGTGTGTGTGTGTGTGTGAGTGTGTGAGTGTGTGTGTGTGTGTGTGTGGACTGTGTGCCTGCTGTCTGTGTTTCTCAGTCACTGTGTGCTCACTGTCATTAGCATGTCATCATTTGGCTTTTCCCAATTTCACCTCGCTTTATCGTGTTTGTCAGTGGGCCGGGGATGTTTGGCCTGGAGCAGACATGCTCCCGGAGAGAGGGGTGAGGTGGGGGGTGCAGTGGGGGCACAGTCATGTCAGGCATGTGAGGGGGCGCTGGAGAAGGAAGGTGCCAATACAAGTCAGCTGCTGCGGTGAGCAGAAGAGCCTGAGCCCTGCTGCGCCCGACCTTGCATCTCAGCGAGTGTTGTGACATCTCATTTTGACGTCTTTCAACATAACTTTTTCACTGCGCTGATGCACCAGCTGAGGATAAAAGGCCACTTTTTCTAAAGCACAGGAGGAAAAAATCTTTTGTAACTTCATGGGACAAGGAATATAGCCTCGTGGGCATCTTGTTACACTGTCCCAGAACAATTTGTTTGTTGAAACAGGAAGACCGACGGGCCAAAATACACTTTGAAAAACACACTAAGGTTTCTGAGGACAGATTCTGTCTGGATTCATCAGCTTTTTGCAACTTAGCCCCAGTTAGGGTCGTGCAAGGATGTGAGCAGAGGACATACACAAAGGCACCTTTCATAGGAGATTACCACACTGTCACTGTGTGAACAAAGCACGGAGTGAGCAAGTGTTTGCACTCACAGAAGACTTTGCAGTTTAACATTTTTATATTTGTTAAATTTACAGAAAAGCCCCCTCCCGCGCCATCTGCCAGTGATGATTTGCTAAATAGCCTGTCAGAAAAAAAGAGACAGTTTTAAACCCAACACTTGTATCCCACTCTGTTTGGTGTGATCTCCTCTGAGGTGCATGCTGCTGCTGTGGTGGATGATTTGCCCAGAGTGAGGGGAGAAGCTGAGACAATAGGCGGGCTCGGGCTGAATTAAATGATTTTGCTGATGATTAATAGTGGTGTGGGCCACTGGCTCCTGCGATGTAGAGATGATAAATCGTGAGTGCAGCTCCATGCAGCTGTGCCATCGTTGGGTCTTTGCATGCACACACCATGCAATTTACAGCCAAGCCGCTCTCCTTCTTCCTCAATTTATCTAATTACATCTATTTGATCTGAGCTATAGGGCTGCTCTGTTTTGATATTTCATATTAACTACAACAATGTAATAAACAACTTCACGCAGGATAACTGTTTCCCCCCCCCCCACTTTAAAGAACACATTTCTTAACTTGCCATATTAAAGGGAAGATCATTTTCTTCTGTAGTTGGGAGTCGGGCT
Source organism: Limanda limanda (assembly GCF_963576545.1). NCBI lineage: Eukaryota > Metazoa > Chordata > Actinopteri > Pleuronectiformes > Pleuronectidae > Limanda > Limanda limanda. The sequence continues at coordinate 20,188,490 of NC_083638.1, forward strand.
GTGCTTCTCCAGAGGCTGTGCATTTGTGTGATGTGTTTTTTTATGTGTTCTGAGTGGAATGTGGGAAATTAAAATTGGGTTTCTGTTTAAAGACGCCTTGTCTGACTCTTTAGCGAGTTTATTTGTATTGTTTCCTCATTGTTAGAGATCAGTCAAACTTAAAAAACACGCCAACCGCATAGACACTAGAAGTGAAAACACACTTGCTGGCCTACACACACCAGCACAAACACCAACACACACACACACAAACAATAAATGTTCCTGTGCAGATTTACCCTCACAGCAAGACACTCCTCGTTTTTCTGGCATCTATACGACTCAAATACTTAGGTCTACGAGCTAAGTGACATTTTCGTGAAGACGGATGTAATTTGCAAAAGATGTTTCCTCTCTTATATCTGTGGCACCGATGCGCTATGGCTACGTAAGTGATAAATCTATCGATCTTCCAATGATGCACTCATATGGAGCGTTGGCGCTATGCGGGCTGACAGCACAAGATGCAGCAGTGTTCACTCAGGTTGCAGTACACCAGTTGACGGAACCAGAAATAAGGGCTGGTCGGGGGCAGGAATTCTTCCAGAGTTATGATGGTTCCAGAGGAAGAGATGGAGAGAATCCATTGTGTTGCCGCTTTTGTGTGTGACTACGCATCTCTTAAACTCACACCGGCTTGTGCGAGAGGTCGATCGGTGGCTAAGTAGAAAGCACGTGGGCGTGAATGTGCGAGTGTGTCCGTGCATGCATGTGTGCCTCTCTTGTCGTCTTTTGGGGAAGAGGATGAGCAGAGGTCAAAAGTTACAGAGCACAAGGCTGCTCTCAAAGTCATTAGAGTAATCCCTGCCCTGGGGAGCCCATGCTCATTTCCTCTGCCCAGAGCCCACTGAATGAGATGTACATTCACATCCGACATGCTACAGCACACAATAAATTTAAGACTACTTGCTGCCAATTTTTTTTTTTAACCCATTTCCTGTATTTCACCACTGTCTTAGAGTTACACTCGCAGCATACTTTGTTTTTGTTACGCAAGTTTGTTTCTGAGGAAACTAAATCTGATTAGTTTAAGGCAAAACAACTTTCAGCGTAAGTGCTTTTTTGAGGATGTAAAAACTATAATATTAGTTGTATGTTTATATGAATATATGTAGGTCAAAATACACAGAAAGTGTTTATGTACGCAGCACGACTTCTACCTCCGAGTGTGTAGAACAGGGCAGGCGTGGCACTTGGCCGATGCCTGGCAGTCTTAGTTTCATGCTGCTAAACATTTATCTTCTTTTTTTTTTTCTTCAGCCCACGTAGCTGAAAAGAGAAAACCACTCAGTCTCTGTCAAGTGGAAACAAGGATGATACAAATAAGGCAGCGTTTGTACAAGTTTTAACATTCACAGAGGTGTAAGGGAGATCGTCCGGTTCTGTTTCGTGGCCAAACGCGATGATCAGGGAGAGCAGTTCGTTATTTTCAAAGCCACAATGTGCGAGGGTTACATTGTGGGTGTCGCAAAGACACAACAAAACAAGTCGTGAATCAAAGTGGGCGTGTGAAACTGGATGTCAGGCCTGAGTTTACACTTTAATTATGGTTTGAAAAAAAACCAACAGATCTATAATAGCGAGAAAAGTCTTAGCAGTGTTAAATGTGTGTTTAATGTTTGAATGTTTTTAATTTGCCAGTAACTTTATTTAAACAAAGAAGTCTGGCAACAAAAGGACAATTACTTTAACTGTCTCAAAAACATTTATGATTAAAAAAAAATAAGTTACTTAATGATGCAGTGGAAATAACGAGTTAAACAGATTAGTCAGGTGTCTCCACGCAACCAGGTGGCGGCCACATCTGCAAACAGTCTGTGGAGAGCCTCATCACACACAGGGTCGAAGAAGACTCCTCTCACTTCCCGGTGAGGATGAGAAGTAGAGCACAGACACTCGCTTCTTCAGAACGAAACGGACATCAGGGATCAATTTAGATGCTTATTTTATCAGAGTGGGTTGCGCTGGTTCTCCACATTCTTTTCTCTCTCTGTGGCAGAAAGTCAGTGCGTGCTTCAAGCAGACATTAGGCAAGCGCGCGTGGTGTCATTAGAGAGTTGTCCTTGAAAGACTGGCTGCAGGTTATGTTGGTAATGAGGTGGTCGGGACTTGCTAGGGTAATTTTATATGTCTGTAAATGGACCCAAAGCATGAGCCTGTGACTTAAATAAATGCAATACCATCTCTCAGCAGTGCCTCTGCACACAAGGTGACAGAGTTGAAAGGAAGAAAAGAGGGATTAGTTTTTTCTAAATGGCACAGAGTCTTCACATTTCTTACAATAATAATAATCCACAAAGAACATAGAGTGGAGACAAAGAGTTAATTAGTTTCCGCATTTGTAACTTTTAAAGGATCCTTTTCATTAAACACTGCGCTGAAGCAGATCCATTCAGGATTTAGTAAGAATGCGAACTATAAAAAATAATCAATATTCAGATTTTTCTTTGCATGAACAGACTTGTATTTTATATTTCTTTCCATAGCACCTACAATGTCCTCGACCACCACGTGTGACATGGATGAGAAGAAAATCAGATATTTTTTTATACTTTTCTAACAGGTGATATGCTTCAACATATCTGCTCTTGGGTATCTTTCATTCTGGAGCCAAAAACAAACCTGCTTTTTCACTGCAGCTTTCTCATCAAAACCATCATATATCACCCTGATGAAAGTTTATACTCTGCGATTCAGATGCTGATACGTTTTTTTCCTGCTGCAGTACTAATATCATCGTGCTGCATCTCCTCTGTTTCGCTGCACGTCTATATACTCTGTGCAACTGAGTTATGTGGCATTTATTTTAAAATCCAGTGATTTAAAATTTCCTTCACTGCAGTGCAGGGCCAAAGCATTTCCGAAACAGATTTTTTTCCTTCAGCGTTTTAAAGGAACCCTGCTTCTCACTTGTGTGGCAACATTTACAGGCAATTTAGAAAAGGTCTATTTCGACCTACCCAGAGCAACATAAGGACTTGTGAGTGTTTTGAAGGGGGTGCTTAGGAAAATGTCACTCATGAGGTGGTTTATTTCTCTGCTGAAAAATAACAATTAACTATGCACTTCAATGAAATGAGCAGGAATAAAGAGCCGGGCATGACACGGTTTTGCCTTTTCTACGAATCGGCAAACTGTGTGCTTAGATATATTATTTTTTTGTCTCCTGTGGTTACAATGTTTTGATGCATGGGTTGTGCCTGTGGAATCTATTTGCATGCAAATTTTTACATTTCCTTCCGCATCAAACGCTTACTATGATACATGTACTGTATTCCAGCAGACAGACAAGGTGAGAGTGAATCTCAGTCGGAATGGATCTACTTGTTTCTCTGTGATTGTTTTTGTGTGTGTGTGTGTGTGTGTGTGTGCGTGCGTGTGTGTGTGCATACGTGTGTGTGTGTCTGACAGCGTGAGAGTGGCACAATAGAAGAAAGAGAAAAGCAGAAAGGCGAAAGCACCATGTGTATTTACCTTCAAACTCATTTATCCATCCTTATGTGTTTTGTCTGATCTCATTTGCTCTTTTAGGTCATCGAGAAAATTCCTCCATCTGTGATTTCAAGCCCCGCTCCTCTGTGCCCTTGGCTTCCTGAGGTAATAACACTTCTCACTTGATCTCTTTAAGCTTTTTTCCGTTTTGTTCCTGCCTGTAATTTCTACTTCATAGCAGCGAGTGAAGTTGGATTTGTAAAACAAAGCTGTACATATAATATCAAGCACGGTTTTTATATATACAGTATGGCATTATTATTACATTATAGGCATACACAATGACATTATATTAGTCGCTCATTAATAATTCATTAGAATTTCATATTTAATAGGATATTGCACATCTTCTGTAACAGACATATAATGTACTGTAGAGTCATTTCCTATTCATATGCTAAAGAGCACACACCTTCTTTATGTTGACAATATCTCTCTCCATCACGACTCTCTCCATCTGCCGTAACTTCACAGAGTGCAGTATGCATTCGGCTACCTCATTTAAATCCATGATCACACACACACACACACACACACACACACACACACACACACACACACACACACACACACACACACACACACACACACACACACACACACACACACACACACACACACACACACACACACACACACACACACACACACACACACACAGGAAACACAGAGGTTTGCAGTTGTCGTGGATCAACAGCGCAACCAGCAGATTATAGTCGCCCATTCAAATGTAAATCACAAGTTCAGATTTTGTGTGAAAAAGGCAGAGAGGAAAAAGAAGAGTGTCTCGGACAACGGGAGAGAGAGACAGAGTGAAGAATAAGCTCCACGTCCTGAAATCAATTCACGGAGACAGAGAGGAACCACGGGCAAATGTATATTGCAAACCCAATAGTTCCTCTAATGTTTTCACTGATTGTTGCACAGCACGTTCCCCATGATGCGATTGGTCATGATACATAAGAATGAGCTGGTATTCATGACGTTCCACCATGGGGGGGGTAGAATATATGCATAGGTGTGTGTGTGTGTTTGTGCATGCATGTATTTGTATGTAGTGTTATTTACTTGATTGTGTTTAAGTGGGGTGCGGGATCAGTGGCTGGCCTTTCTCCAGCTCCACTTAACTTCCGGAGGGGAAGAAGGACAAAAGCCATCAGGGAAGACAAGGACAAATCATCTTTCGATGAAGTGTTTTAAGTGCTCTGATTCTCCTCCCACGTCATCACCGTGAATTAGGTGCCCTCTGCTCACTGCTACGGGGTGAAGAATATAAACAATGCCAAGGGAACGGATGTTAAGCAAATGAAAGTGGAAAACCATGAGGGTGTCCATCTTCGCCATCGTCGTAAATCTCAGGTCCCCTGCCGTGCCGCTTCCATATAGTGACGTCTGACAACCGGCCAGCCCGGCTCACAGGGGCTGCGTGCCGTGTGGTCGGCTCCATTCTGTTCTGAGCGGTTTCAACCACGGCAGACGTTACAGGCAGAGCTTTGTCTTTGTTTTATGCAAATCCATGCATATGAGGAGGGTGAGGGGTTGTGTGTGTGTGTGTGTCTGTTTGTGTGTGTTTGGTGGGGGGGTGATGAGCAGTCTGGCCACGTAGCTCCAGGAGGACAGACTGAGTGATGGAGACGGAGAGCCAGGTCTCGGCGTCCTTGCCTGGGGAAGCGGTGTCCCGACTCTGGCCTGGACGGCCCAGACTCCACCAGGACATGGTGCTCGTGTGTCTCTATCCCATCGCTGCAAAGAAAAAGATTAGTCTCACATATGTGTATTTACTCTGTGAAATGAGAGGTTAACCTTGTATGAGACTTCCAGCGCGTCTCACCTGGGACTGGTGTGTGCGTGTCTTGCGACGGCAGGCACACCTCAGGGCTTCGCTACGTAAAGAGACACTGAAGCTCCGCCCAGCCGGGAGCTGGAGCACCTAGAATGTGCTGACGGAGAGGAAAGGCCAGGTGTGTTTATGTGCGCCGTAAGTGTGTGAAAGAGGCCGTGAGAAAGCGAAGAGAGTGCAAGATTTGGGGGAAGCGAATGTGTGTGTCGGTCTTGAGCGCATGTGCACATAAAGAATAAAGTAACAGGTACACAAGGCCACTGACCACGTGACGAGTGTGCAGCTGGGTGGTGTGGGTGAGACCTGCTGAAACAGCGTCACCCACACTGTAACTAGTGATAACGATCCAGTGTTTCTTCCTCCTCTATATCGGTGTTGTTCTTCTTCTTCGCAGCAAATTGCATGTTTTCAAAGCAGTTCTGTTCTCCCGTCCTCTTTCTCCCGCCCCCCTCTGCCCCTCTCCGAGCTGCGTGCTCACAGTAACGGTTAGTCGGAGGCTCCTCTATCACACAGGGCTCTATTTCTGGGCGCGAGGATGTTGAGTCGTTGAGGGCAGATGAAATCGATCTAAATTGACCTGTCATGTGGAGGAGAAAATGAATGAGATAGAGGAGCGGTACAGAGGCCAGAGAGAGAGAGAGAGAAGAGGAGCGGGGTGGGGTGGCGGAGCAGAGGTACAAAAACAACCTCCCGCTCCATATGGGTCAAAAGTCGAGGGATGATTTATTCAAGACTGGGTGTTATCCCTCCTTCCCCCTCCCTCAGCCCAGCTCCGCTCCACCTGCCTCTCGGAAAGGACTGAGAAACTGGAGACTGCTCAGGAGGAGCGCACTATATTTAGCCCCGGTGGCCAAAGACACTGTGGTCTAACTTTATACTAAAAATCACAGATATCCATGTGCAGTGAGATGGGTACGGCTTGCGTCACAGCAAGGCATCCGGAGCAGAGTCTGAGGCCAGAGGCTTTAACTGGGAGTTTCTTCATCACAGAGGATTGTACAAACTTACTGGTAGCCACATTTAGTATACAACAAACGAATGTGTTCAAATATGTGAGCACGACCAAAGATCTAAACATGAATATCAAATTTTACACCTGATTGCGAGACAGATGAAAGGAAGGAAGGAATGCAGAGAGATGTGGAGAAAAGAAAGAAAGAAAGAAAGAAAGAAAGAAAGAAAGAAAGAAAGAAAGAAAGAAAGAAAGAAAGAAAGAAAGAAAGAAAGAAAGAAAGAAAGAAAGAAAGAAAGAAAGAAAGAAAGAAAGAAAGAAAGAAAGAAAGGGGATTTATGGCTGCGTTTGTATGTGAAGTGGCACTAGATTTAGCTCAGTGTATTTGGGCAGAGCTCCACTTTGCTAATTATTTTCCCGTGGCAGAGTTCTCAGCGGGGCACTCCTCTCTCGCTCTGAGGAGAGAGGCTCGGCGGTAAAGTGCTTAGTCAGCCCCCCCCTCGTGGTGTGAGATACTGTTGGGTCTCTGGTGGACTGTCAGGGAGGCGGAGCAGCGCGGGACCGAGTCATCGGGGGGGTGGGGGGGGCGAAGGCTTTCGTGAGAGGGGCAGGCCCGTCATCGACCGCCAGTGGAAGGGAGGGAAGTAAAAACACCAGTGACAGTGAACGAGAGCTCCGTTTTGTACAGTCCTCATCGTCGTGATAGTTTGCGGATCATAGAAACCAGATGACACTTGTGTAACCTCCTCACTTATTACTGAAGTAGCAAGGACACGGAGTCTGTAGTGTTTCTACACGGCCTTGTTTCTCTGTGCCTATCTCTCAGTCACTCCAGAGGAAGCTGTCTGTTTCTCTCTTTCCTATCTATTTATACTCCAATGTCAAACTTGTCTTTCTTTCTGTCTCTTCCCCTCATTTCATTGACGTATGGCTCCTCCTCCTCCGTCTGCCCCGCTATCCTCAAAATGACTCTCCTCCTCCTCCTCCTCCTCCTCCTCCTCCTCCTCCTCCTCCTCCTCCTCCTCCTCCTCCTCCTCACAAACAAACTTAGCTTCCTTCCCCTCACCTCTGTTCCCAACGTCACTTTCCCTCCCTCCCTCCCTCCCTCCCTCTCTCACCCTCCCTCCGCCCAAAACTGCACCTGCTTCCCTCCTGCTCTCTCTGCTCCCTCTCCAAACGTCACTCCCCCCCCCACCATCCGCACCTCCTCCACTCCTATTCTCCCCCTCGTTAGCTTGATGAATGGCTTCACTGCAGGGAAAGTGCTGATTTTCATCCCTCTGTCTGATTTCTGCTGGCTGTTATTAATTTCAAACACTCAGAGAAAAGCAAGTGAGTCAATAAATAAGGAAATGAACACACTTCATCCTGCCATACAGCGACTCTCACAGTCATTCACCCGGGGTGCGGGTCCTCTGCGGAGGCCGGGCCCGCATTTATACTTATAGAGTTCAGCGCCGCTCTGGAATCACAACATATTTCAGGGTTTCATAAAGCAAGAGTGAAAGTCGCCCGGTGCCACTGCATCATATCAAATGTTTCCGGAGTATTTTCAGTATCTGGCTTCACTCAGACGAACAGGGCCAGAGGGAGACAGAGCGGCGCAGAGCAAATAGCTCGGAAGAGTCCTGCAGCGTCCTCTCTCATCTTTCATCTTCCACACTCGGGCCACATTAGAGAAATGTACACAGAGGGTGACAATGGGACGGGAGATCAGAGAAGATACCGGGTGAAGGAGAGGCAGCGAGAGCGGCACCCTAACAGAGTTATGGCCGCACGTTAAACGATGCTGTCCACACGGCACGTCTAAGTGCACATTACTTACATTCCAGGCTTAATGCATTGTGCCTGCGTGTTTTAACATCAAACACAAATAGCCTCTGAGACAATGCGACTCCCTCGGTGTTTCGCTGTCGGACACAAACACTCGCACCATAAGTTGTTGTTCTCTATTTTATGTGTTTAATTAATTTGAGTCGGGATATTTAATCAATCCGCGATCACCATAATGCATGCACGGACACAGAAAGTAAAGCTTGAGATATCATCGCGCTGTTTGCAAAGTGTTAGAACAAACAGTCTGGCGGAGCATCCTATTAATACACGTCTCAGACACACACACAAACACACAGAGGCTAAAAGTTGTTGTGTTTGTTGTTGTTATAATGTTTTCCAAGCCACTGACAATTAAAATAATATCTGGTATCATAATTATGGTAAATGGTAAATGGATTTGTATTTATATAGCGCTTTTCTAGTCTGATGAAGACCACTCAAAGCGCTTTACAGTACAGTTTCACATTCACCCAGTCACACACACATTCATACAGTGCATCTACTTGCAGCACTTTGTTATTCTATGGGGGGCTATTGAGGGTTCAGCATCTTGCCCAAGGACACTTCGGCATGCAGATGGTTCAGACTGGGGATCGAACCGCCGACCTTCAGGTTGGAGGACGACCACTCTACCCCTCAGCCACAGCCGCAGACAACTCTTCAAACACTTTGATTTTATCTTTCTACGACTGTTCCAATGAATAAATGTCCAAAACTGTTAGCATGAGGAATTTAATATATAAGCGATTTCCATGTAGAGTAGAACACTTCTTGTGTCCACCCACACATGAAGTTGTGTGAAAGTAAAAGACATTTGACCTTTAAGTTTAGAATACACTCATTTTAAGTTTATGCAGCAAGGAGATATAATCATTTAGAGCCAACTTTGGTGTTAAACTGTGCTTTAGTTCTCTATTTCAAGTATGTTTGGGGCCAACTGTTATGTAGTCTGACAACTTTGACAGTTAATGTTTTCCCTGGGGGTCACTGGAGACTAAATATACAGCATGTGAGAATACATTGATAGGGAAGAAAGACATATACATGGTTATAGTTCTATGGAGTAGTTGTTTTAGTACTTTAACAGTTATGTTGTGAAAGACATTGTGTTCACTTACAGATTAAATGAAAATAAAACCCTGCAGTAAATATTTCTAAAAGTTGCTGTCATTCCTCATTTAATCTGTGAATTAAAAGATATTATAACTTGTTGTAAAGACATCCAAACTTATATTTAGAGGAGGAGAGGAGAAGAGAGGAAGAGGAGGAGAGGAGAGGAGAGGAAAGAAGAGGAGAGGAAGAGGAGGGGAGGAAAAGGAGGGGAAGACAGCAGTCTGTATTAGCAGTAGCTGCTGGGGATACTGGAGCCTGTATGTCTGCTTCATTGCTCCGTGAACGCAGACATAACTATTGTGTTTACAAGGCTCAGTTGGTCTTACTGTTAAATTATTGGGGTGGGGGTGTGTTAAAGGGGGAGGAAAAGAGGGAAGGGGTGGGTGGGTGGGTTCGGGGTGGGGTAGATATTTGTCCCTCTCTCTCTCATAGTTCTGGTTAACCAGGCCGAAGAATGCTCTTTGGTTCTATAATTACAGAGTTTGGGTAGCGTCCCCCTTGGAGAGCACTTGGCCTCAGAGACCTGAGAGAGGAGAACTCTCTGCAGTGACCGGGCCTCAAAGTGTGGAGGTGGAGGAGCAGCACAGGTCTGCATGTTACCTCAGTGCAGCACAGAGGCATGTTCGGTTAACAGCCTTATGTCGAGAGGTTACTCTCTTAAGAGCGACACAGGCACGTCGGGGCCGAATACACTCTGAACTCCATTTTTCCTCAGACCCCCTGGGAAACAATGTTGTGGCCGGGACGAAAAAAGAAATCAAGAGAGACCCACATTTCTGGTCGGCTCACCCAAACCTCTTCTTCTTTCTCCCCTCACAGACACTTGTGCAGCCTCTTTGTTGAAACATATACAAATTCTGCAATGCCTATAGTTGTGTTCTCTTAAGTGTCCTGGTGCCTCGTCTATAAAACAATGCATAGGATTCGTACTAAGAGTGTATGTGCGCACAAAGGCTGAAAATGGCGTACGCAAAAAAGATTCAGATTTATAAACCTGTGCACATTCACACCTGAAGACAAGGTTCCCTTTATAAATCAGTCCACCTGGAAACGTGCGTCTGTGGATCTGCCTCATATTCGGCCCTCTACACGTCCACGTTGAACCTGACAAGTCAATACAAAGCAACTAATGAATTGAAATTAACCAATGGGATTCTATTGTGAATTATGGCATCAAGTGATGAGTAGAAGAAATTAAGCTTCTGACACAGACATCGAGGGGATTGTTAGTGCGGTGGAGGACAAATTGTTTGGTGGCCACAGCAGAGGTACTGTGGTTAATGCAGTGAGTGAGTGTGAGTAAGACAGAGAGGACAGTGCCTGAAATATAAAAGTGGTCCGATTTAAAGGTGGAGATAAAAAAAGAATTGTTTCTCATCGTCAGAATCTCATAGTCGCCTGTACGGATATTAATCATCCAAAACTGCAGGATTATTAAATTCAGGGACGGCTGCAATATCCCCAATCTATAAAATTGAACAGGATTATATTATTCCCAAAAGGGGCATGAAGAAGAAAGGTACAAATTATACAGTGTTAATCATATCCCACACAGATCTGTCAGCTTAATAACCCGGAGTGGTGTGTACTCGTGTTTGTGCTGGGAATGTTGGGTCCAGTCGGGTCGGTCCAACATCACAGCTCTATAGAATCTTTATTAGCTGATGAGTCAGTTATCATCAGGGGCCAGGAAATCCTCATCGTCACTAAACTAAATCTCACTAATCCTTCCTTCCCTCGTTTTCCTCTATCAGTGCCAGTGCATCCATCACACAGCAATACGCACGAGTGTCATCTCAGTATTTATGTTTACAGACACATCAAAGGCAACTTAACCTACATTCTGGGACATCATTGGAAATTGAAGTTACAAGGTGAACACAGTTTAGTTAGTTTGAAGGTGGTCTCCCTACACAGACTTTTACTGCGGCAATTTTACACACACGCACATTATATAAAAACTTAAGTCGAACTTGCTGATACAGGCGCAGTGTCATCGAGGATATTATTTAAATCTATTAATCACTTGGTTCTGTAACTGTTATGCTATGCTACGGTAATTTGCTTCGTTGTTTTATATCCTTTTCAACTGAAGGTTTATGTGGAACAGTTATGTTGCACGAGTACAAATAACGCTGTTGGTTTTAATGTTAACGATGAAGTGGATCAATAATCTGGCTTCAAGTCATCTCTTCACGTCTGCCTGTCTCAAAAATGCTTTGTACGCGTGGGTAAAAGTTCGCACAAAAGTGTGCACATTCTCCCATCAAGTTTGTTTGAATAGATCCCAACCTTTACCTGGGAAAGTGGCGTACGCACAAAATGAGGTTTGAAAGATGCGTACGCTTTGGTTATAAATGAGGCCCCCGGCCATTAAAGGAGAGCGATGAGTTCACAGCCGATGGTCTCTGGTTGCGAGGAGCGGAGAGCAGTGTAGGATGACATTATCGGAAGTTGCTGGATATAGACATTTAAAAAAACACACACACACAGACACACAGTCACAGACACACACTCACACACACACAGAAAGAGAATACTATGGTGCACTTTTCTCAGTATAAACTTCTGTCCACTTGGATTACACTAATGACCCCTGACAAACCATAATAAGACACATGCATCTCTACGGATACAATCCACGACCAAAGGAATGGCTTTTTGAAATCCTCCTCCGTGACACTCTTGTTAGCAACAAAATAAACCATCACCAAGTTTTCTGTTGTGTCCTTAATCCAATAGGTCATTGTTTTAAACAAAAGAAGAAAAGTAAGACGCAAACAAATGCATTGTCAATATACAACCTGGTGCACCACAACTGCCATTAGTGAGCGGGCTGTTAAAGGAGGGTGATGGAGAGGGACAAAGCTTTCTCTCCATCCCTGCGGCTGAAGTGGAATAGTTGTGGTGACGGGTTTTGACAGCCGAGGGAGCGAGGGAGCAGGAGGGGAGTATCACTCCAAAATCGTCGGGAAACGGAGAGGAAGAGTAATTTAGGGCGAAGTGCTGCACACACTCTCAGGCCGTCTGTTTTTGTTGTCTTTCTCACTTTTGGACATACACATGCACGTTTTTTTCAACCACTTCGGTTAATAGATTTTTATTGTGGGAAATCTGTAGTCGACGCATTATCATAACGATTCGGGCCAATAAGTATTAACACAGACTCCCCGGGTCAAAATGAGACATTTGTCAAACACATATGTCAAACCAGAATTAGATGCACACGCGGACCAGCACACTGACACTCATTTCCTTCCCCCGTCTCTTGATAGTCTCCCTAATAGACCTCTCTCCCAGTGGCACACGGCTGTTGCAACATTCACCTACTATTGCTTTAATGAGATGTCTGTGCTGTATGTGCGTGTGTCTGGAGGAGTGTGTGTGTGTGTGTGTGTGTGTGTGTGCCTGAGAAAGAAAGATGTTAGCGATCCTTGTGGCCCTGTTTATCTCCACCCTTGTGTTGGAGTAGAGGGAGGTCAGAGGCAGGGCTGCGTGTATCCATCTCCATTCCCACGGATGCTGTCTCACAGGCACACTGGTCACAGGAGAATGGAAAGACTATAGATTTTTTTCTTCCTCCTCTTCCTCCCTACACTCACCAGAGCAGGAAGATTAGACAGAAGATGAGCACAGCCTGGCCCATTCAAAGCAGCTTTAAGCCCCAACACTGGAGGCATCTGACCCAAGCGCTCTGGTTCATGGAGCACAAGTGCACACAAGAGTCATACACACACACACACACACACAGAGGCACACACAAACACGCACAATTCGAATAAGACAAGAGTCCTTGGTTCACTTTTCTGGTTCAAAGCTTGGTCACATCGTGCCTGGGTGTTTAACACAGGCTCTGTGTGCTCTTTATGTTAACACGCTCCGAGCACAGGTACACACACACACACAACACTGTCGGAAAGGAGATTGACAATTGCAAGTTTAAAAAAACACATTTTCCTGAAAACATGACAGACAACAAGGTGACGAGAGTGAGGAGGGAAGAGAGGCCATGTGGGGCGGGACAGTGAGAGACAAGGAAGAAAGGTGAAGGCAAAGAGGAACAGGGAGATACAATTCAAAGCTCTGCTGCTCTCACTGGCAATTAAAATAATTTCAGTATAATTTGAGTAAGGCCTGAGCCGTCTTATCAGGTTCGGATAAGTCTCCTCCTCCTTCTTCTCCTCCTCCTACTCCACAAACAGAGCGAGTGAGAGACCCCCTGACTGAAAACTGACAGCGTGCATAGATATCCGCCTCCTCTCCACTCACTTTCCATCCCTCTGCACCAGTATTTAACGATGCATGCTCCAACAAACACACACAGAAAAATGTGTGCATGAAGTTTTTGGTATTTAATAAATCATATATATTATTTTTCCGACGTCCTCTGTGTGGTTTTCTCACCTTACCTGAGAAAGCATCGTAGAGAGTGTGGCTTTGTATTTGAAACTACAGGGGTGGAAATTTGGATTAAAATACAGATGATAACAGAGAGGAGAGCGTGGGCCCTCTCTCTGTGTGGGCGTACGGCAAAAGCAAAACTAACCAAGGACTGAAACTTAATGTTATGTCGTCTCCATTTACCGGGGTTAACTGCTCAACAGAAAATGCATGGGTTGTCTACGGCATGCAAGGACAGGCACTGCGGAAATGTAAAAATGGTCCGAGTGACAATTGGTGAAGCTTCCTGGAAATACTTGTAACACTTTTCACACAGACCGGAGTTGATCAAGTCACGGTTGCGTTGCTTGGGAACAGCGGGGGCGGACAGAGCAGCAACATGACTGTGTGAAACCTGCATCCTGACGATTGGAGGTAAACCTGACTTGAGTCACTCTTGTTTGTAAATGGGAGAATCCCTTGAGAACGAAGGCCTTTGGTTAGCGAGAGGCTAGGGACATTGTCGTGATGGTTTAACACAGACTGATAAACTGAGGATCTCCCTGGAGATTCTCACTTGAGATAATTGCTCAGTTCCTTCTCTAGTGGGAATGTGGTCAAACTGTTGACACTGTTCTTGGAAACTGCTGTGATGTGATAACTGACTAAACACTTTCTGCTTCTTTACATAAACAACTGTGGTCGGACATGGTCAGTGGCAGTTTGTCGTGTGTGTGTGTGTGTTTGTGTGTGTGTGTGTGTGTGTGTATCAGGTAGGTTTCTGAGTGTTGGGTCACATGTGAACCAGTGATCTGCTGCTGTGATTCACACGTCGCACCAAACTGTCAGCAACATCAGCATGTTTCCGTCTGTGAAAGAAAAAGAAAGAAAGACAGAAAGACAGAAAATGGAGAACTAAACTATTTGAATTGGATTTTATTTGGTGGGCAACGTTTAATCCCAGATCAGGTGTGATCAAGTGATACTAAAATGGAATAACCTGCTTCTACGGGATGTGAAGTATGGTTTGCGGCATGTCTGCGTCATTTGGGATATTTGTTTGTCGTCACGGACACACAGAGAGCAACGTTACAGCGAACAGGAGGTGGGGGCAGTGCCCTTACCATACACCATGCTCTCACACCACCTACATATGGAAGGTTCAAGGGCGTGCACACACACGTAAACACACGCACACACACCCACACGGGCATTTTACTGTAAAGCCCAAAAAAATTCCACAGAGAGGAATATTAACTGTCGATGTCATCCATTTTAAGACAAATTTCTTTGCCTTGTCAGATTGTATGTTATTTTAAGTGAGCACAGTTTCTTCACCCAGTCTGTGAATAGATACAGTATAACACAGAGTGCGTCTGGTTCCGTACACTTGGCAGCATCCTGTGCACACACTGTGTGAGTGCTGTAAATAGCCAGAGTGTGTCGTGCATCTCTGCTGTGTTTGGACCTATTTTAGAGCTGACACAGGAAACAGGGCCATTCTGACAGCCACCCTGCCAGCCGGTACTGCACACAGCAGCCCCGGAACCTTCTGTCTCACACACACACACACACACACACACACACACACACACACATATATGTACGCACCCACGCAAACACACACACACACGCGGAGAGACTAGATTTTTCCATGTTAACAACCTACCAGTGCTTCATCCACCTCATAGACTTCCATGGATCATTTAATTCCCTTTTTAAGTCAACTCGCCCTTCTCTCATCTCTCTGCTGTCTTCCAGTTTTCCACAAACTCTGTCTGGAAAGACCTTTTAACAAAAGACCCCCGCTGTGTCACTTGGCGGCCCCTGTGTCCTCCACGCGTCCCCCATCTTGTCTTTCATCGTTGCACAGTTCAAACCTCGCAGAAAAGGGACGGCTTCACCTCTCAGCCGGCTAAACCGAGTCTCGCCGTTATGCTGTGTTTCATATCGCTGCATAATAAGCAAAATGATACCTCTGGCAGAGGGGAGCTCAATTACCCAAGACACAGGTTTCTGCTTTCAGCTACATAAGACAGCTGGAAACCTGGCACAGTACACAAAGTTAATTTGGAGTTAATTCATTCTCTCTCTCTCTTTTTGTTATTCCGGTTTATGTTTCTGTATTGTTTTTTTTATTTGATGTGTCCACCTGGGTGATGTAATTTAATTCAGCATCTCTGTAATCTATTTACTTGCTAAATATCTTTTGAGGGAGTCAGAAACACTGAAGTTCCGACTCTGGGAGTAAAATACCTAAATGAAGCCACATCTCAGTAATGTGACAGTGCTTGCTCATTTACAGAGCGTTAGCACACACACACAAACGCCTCTTCAAAGGCTGCAGCAGAGAGCCACTCACCAGCCTCTCATATTTGGGCTGGAAGATAAATTCTGCAGGCTGCTCCTGCCTTCCTATGTAATTATGTGTATGGTGATGTGCTTTTACAGCCTGCCTAACAGTCGGAAATTATCTCCAGGAAATGAAGTCCAATTAATTGTGGCACTTTGCCGGCACGCGTGTGTGTGCAGAAACACTGTAATGACACTTAACGGGAAATTGGCTCCTGTTGAAATATTTAATATATAAGTTGCGAGTTCAAACAACCTTGTATGATACTGACAAGAATGGCTTGCTCTTGTTTTTCTTTACACACAGACACACACACACACACATCTGCCCACATGAACAACTTGGATAAAAGGAGTCAGGAAAAGTGATGTCGTCACACAAGCCTGGCACCTTTGGACCTGTGTTGCACATCAACCCCATGTTTCGCTCCTCAGACAGTACTTCCTTTCACCCTCGGGTGCTGGAATGTCAGAATATATGTTTGAAAAAAAAGAGGTAAATTGAATGTTTTGAATGAGGTGTATGTGCGCCCACTGTTGATCTCACCTTAAATGGGAAAGTGTGTAAAAGGAAACAGCAGTCTTTTAGGGTCAGTGACATACTGTTTCACGCCAGAGTAGCTCTCCATTGTAGCTACGCACTGTGATGAGTCTGCACTTTTGCAGAATAGCACATTTTGTTTTTGTCCCAAGGAGTGGGACAGAACTACAGTCCAGACATTAAACCATTCATGAATTAAATGTGTCTTTAAAAATGTTTTATTTATTACTCGATCAATATTCTGATTAATTTTCCTATATCGGTATTTTGAATATATGGACCCATTGAGATTACTGTTCCCCTGACCTCTTTTCCTTTGACTTAATTAATCAATAAACGAAAAGACACTTTATAAATGCATTTATTCTCCAGTTTTCGTCACTTAAGGAAAATTACACATGGATTCAGTATTTGGGACTGCTACATAGGCAACGGATTTGGCTGATTTATTAAATGACTCCTCTGGTGCATTAATCAAAGGATTGATAACACAATAAGGTACCACAGGATATGAGAAGATTCAAATATACAACCACCTGATCACATGACTAATTGTCTAATGATTATTTTCCTCTGCTCCCATAAAAAAGCCCCAAAGTGGCAAAAGTCAGGTTGATATTTATTAAATCTGGAATTTGTCATTTTAAATTAACTGTTGTGTCATGTATCACTTTGGAGGTAATGTGCAAAATGAAAATGACTTTCAAACATCTCATTCTACTAGACAGGTTTTCTCAAATATATTCACAAGTGTGTGTGTGTCTGTGTGTGTGTGTGTGTGTGTATGTTTACGTTCACCTCCACATACTAATTCCTTTATGTTTAGAACCTCAGGTCATTTTGCTCTGCTTGGCTACACACAACAGCTCGCTGGTCTCAGTGCATGTGTGTGTGTGCATGTGTCTCCCCGTGTTAGGGCCTTCTATAGAGCCGTTCGGCTCGGCAGCATGGCATGTAAATGGCAGCGGAGTTGTGTGAGTATCAGCTGGAACGTGTGCTTGGCAGGCAGCGGCCATGCTATTAGCGAGCGCTAACAGTTTTATTATTAGAAAATAAACGGTGCGCTGCAAAACTCTGAATGTTATTAGCAACTAACCATCTGGGTCTGACAGCTGTGTTCAGCCACCAACATGGCTGAACTGCTAATGGCTATATCCAAAATCTGCACTGTTCATCTACGATTCTTCTCAGATTGTCTGTCAGAGTCCCGTCCTCTCTTTCTCCTTCCCCCCCTCCTCTCCTCCTCTCCTCCTCGCTGGGGTTCTTTTGGACGTAAAGATAAGTGAGTGGATAATAATCAAACACAAACACTAATTTCATGGCACCACACACCGAAATCAACAAGCAGCTGAAGCTTTGATATGTTTTTTTTCCGGCCTATGAAATGAGCCTTTTGTCTTATATGATTGTGTTTCACTTGTAATGGCAACCCCAGGCCTACTTATCTCATTTAGCTGTTAAAAATAAAAAAAACATAAATTGAAAATTAAGATTATTCTAAAAGCAAAACCACAAGATGACATCTGGTGCAGCCTCTGTCTGCTCTCACGGAAACCCAATAATTTACTTTTGTTCAACAACAGAACAGTTTTACACACAAACAGATTACACCACCTCAAGAAAGAAAAGGCATGCTGTTGTGTTTACTGGCATTTGACCTCTTGCATGTTAACTTCCACAATCCGTTGCTTTTATGAGCAAGCGTGAGAGTGTGTCGGCACACATGTCTTTTCCCCCAAAAAAATTCTCTGCATGTGTGTTTTTCCTCTGAGATCACAAAGCTTCGCGGGGCTTTATTTAAACAGATAACCTGCTACTAGAGGCCCCCAGCATTCCCCCAAAACCTCCTGGCACCTCCTCGTGCCTCCGCGCCTTAATAACAAACCCCATCGAAAGGAGACACCTCCAGAAATTAACGCTGTTATTGCAGACATTGCAGAAAAACCCTACACTGCAGTATTTCTCTTTCTCCAGCAGAAAACACTTTTCCTCCACTAAAACAGGCCAACTCCTTCTAGGGGAGCGTCTCCAGTGCTTGACCTAATCTACATGCATACTTACCTTCCTTATATTTGGGGACGTCGCTACCAGGTAGCGTGAAGGACTCTGGCTGGCAAAATAATCTATTTCACATATAGATGCACAGGACTAGCGTAGAAGAATAGGATATAGAGCAGGGAAATAGTGTGTTTTCAATTTCACTGACCCTCTTTTGAATTTTTCCATGGTTATCCACTGTCTAATTCTATTTATCTGAGTGTTTCTTCACTGTCTGCTAAGCAGCTTTTTTAAAAGGAAATTCTATTCTGTTAACTTTTGATTACTTTAGACGACTTTGTGTGTTTATAAAGATTGAATATATATATATGTGTGTGTTTGTGTGTGTGTGTGTGTGTGTGTGTGTGTGTGTGTGTGTGTGTGTGTGTGTGTGTGTGTGTGTGTGTATACATGCTCATGAATACGAATCAAAATAACAGGAGTGCTGTACAGATAGTGACTCGGCCAGTCCTAGGGATATCGATGCATTAAACGTACAATATGTAACGTTGTGAAGCAGCGTGACATAATGAGAGTTGTTGTTCAATCTTAATTCATAATCTCCATGGGTCCACTGGCTCCACTGTGTCTTTGTGCTTTACTGGGAGAGCCTCAGTGACAGAATACGCACCAAACGGCCATGAATAATCATGTTCCAAAACGAGTGACTAATACAAACCCAGGAAGGAAAAAACAGCCTACTGGCTAACTGCTAACTGGCTATCAGTTTGATTTTCCTTTGTTTGTTAGCAGAGGTAAAGCCAAGGGTAAAGCTGATATGACGCAAGTAAAAGCCGACTGAAATGAAACGTAATTGTGGATTTCTCTGGGTTTGAACACTGCTGGATCCATTTTAGATCATGTAAGAACACAAGTCAGCAAAATATATAAGACGGGTTTAATTGTTTTGAAATATTTTAATGAAGAATTGTGACAGACTATATATTTAATGAAGCACAAACATGAAAGAAACAAAAGCGTCTGTCCACTGCTTTGTTAAAGGAGCAACCCTAGCGTTGTTTTTGATGCTCGGATTACACCTTCTGTTGTCTGTTTGGGACAAAGTGATTCATTCTTTAAATCTTCAAGAATCGTTAAAGGAGCTGTGAATCATTCTGCTTTAGTGGAGAACTTTGCTATAATTTGGAATAATTATGGGTTTGGACATCTGGATGCGAGAGAGGGAGCAATTTACAGATTTGTCTGCAAGTGAATACTGAGCAAATGAGTCACTCTGGCAGGGGAAAAAAAATCTATTGGCGTCTTGGACCTGCTGAAATAAGCAACACAGAGCCAACAGTATTCCGCCTGCAGTACATGACTAGAGAACGGCACTGAGTCGAGCACATGCCTCCACCAAGGCCAAACAATCCTACACACGTCTGTTTATATTTTACATCTAGATATAGTACCTAGTGGATACAAATATGCCTCAACATTTTAAGCTGGCTCCACACCAATATCTAATGGGTTCTCCCAGGCCCCACGCCTCCACCAAGTTTGGTGCAAATCCTTTCAGTACTTTTTGCATAATCCTGTTGACGGATAAACAAACAGACACGGGTGAAAACATAACCTTCTCAGTGGAGCTAACAAACAGCTTCTGAAACGCTATCAAACGCCCTGCAAGCCAGCACATTCATTTGACTCTGCCTGAGGTTTGCAAAGGGACCATTTCTTTTTGATGGGGAGTGTATTTGTGTGTGCGCGTGTGTGTGTCTGCCTGTGTGCGTGTGTTTATGCAGCTAAGAGTGCACATCTGTGTGTTAGGTGGTTAATGCACTTGACTTGGGCCCGACCACAAATCAAAGTGATGGCTGGTGAGTACCACATAAGAGAACAGAAATGAAGCAGATAAGTGTTGAGATCAAACAGACTTTCCCTCGTCCAAAAGCTCTCCGAGAGGGGGACGGGGGGAGGGGGGGTGGGGGGCCTCAGAGCACTACTCTGTGTACGTCTCACTCAGCGGAGGCAGCGCGGCGACCACTAACGAGGTGATAACACGCACAGATGATTAGTTATTAGGAAAGAAAAATAAGATCAATCATGTCCCTTTTCGTTGCTTGTTTTAGTGTTACTCCGTGTGTCACTGTGTAAATACAGAATATGATTTCAGTGCCTCAGTGGATATGTTATATGTGCGTCTTAACTGGGATCAGACATGAAGTTGTCCACACAGCAGACGATGGGACTCGGAGGACAGATGAGGAATGATGTTGATGAGAGGTCTGTGTCACTGGGCTGGCTGGGAGCCAGGGCCTAATGCAGACTGTGGAGTGTTAGAGTTTCACAAGACTGAATGCTGTTTGTCTGACAGCCAGATTACTGCTCTGTCTGAGTCCAGATCATATCCAGACCCCTTTTTCTGGATGCAGTTTGAGTTCCCTGCTCTCCTCTGCTCTCCTGTCCTCTCCTCTCCTCTCCTCTCCTCTCCTCTCCTCTCCTTTCCTCCGCCTTTTCCTTTTCTTGTCTCTGCAGGGTGTTACAACTGTCTCGAGTTGATGATGACAAACCGAGGCTTTCGTGTGCAGTCAGCCCGGCTTAGCTGGACAATAAATATAGAAAAGAGCAGAATCGCACTGGTTTGTAATTTTAAACTTGGACATACTCTGAGTTTGTGCACCCCTGGGCCAATTGCATATTATCTTAATTTTCATAATGAACAGCTATTCAAATTTATAATTTCTTCACATGTAAATGCAATATTATATTTATTGAACATTAAACACAGACACACACACACAAAACCATTATTGAGTGATCTCGTATGGAAAATTGGTTATTAGAAGTTGTCAGATTCCAGAGCTGAAACCCTGAGCTCATCTAAGCCACTGACTGAGGATCTGACAATGAAGCTAACTGTCTATGAGGCAGGAGAGGCTATAAAAAGGTATCCCAGTGCTTCCAGTTTGAATTTTTCACTGCCTGAGATGTCAGAAATGGCCATTAAAGACACACTCTGGAAGACTGAGACCAAAACTGCACATCTGATGGACAGAAAAGCAAAGCCAATAACCCCTAAATGACTGGAGTGGTGCTGCATTGTTCCACTGTGCAGCATTGATGCTATATGGAAGAGTCATCAGAAGGAAACTTCACCAGCACCCCATCACGAAAGTCAAAATTTGGCATATGCAAAGAAAGCAACATCTGGATGAGCCAAAGTAGTTTTGGAAACAAAGAGTTGTGGACACAGAAAGTTAAAATTGAGCTCTTTGGCTACAATCACAGAATGTGTTAGGTGAAAAAAAACAGGAGCAGCATTTGATGTCAAGCCTGGAAGTGGAAACATTCTGCTTTGGGGCCTTGTGGCAGCCAGTGAGTCAGGAGACAATGCTCAGATAGACAATAGATCCCACTAAATATCAGACAATTCTGGATGCAAATCCCTTGCATTCAGTGTAGAAAAACTGAAAAGATGCTGGCTTCTATGACGGGACAATGATCCAAAGCAGACCTCAAAATACTTCAAGAAACACAAGCTGAAGCTTTTGGATCAGTCCTCACACTCCCCTGACCTAAACATCCCTGAAAATCTGGGGACAGATTTTAAACACAGATGTTGCTTATGTGAAACATCCTAAAAATATCTCAGAAGTTGCAGGGATCTGCAGATAGAGAGGGTGAAAATTCATGAATCAAGAACAGAAAGACTATTAACTGCTACAAAAAGTGTTTACAAGCTGTGATATCTGCCAGAGGGGTGATAATAAGTACTGAGTTAGAAGGGGGCCCAAGCTGCTGTACATGCCACAATTACTGTATTTATCTTTTATGTTTACTCCTAATCACTTTCCAAAATTAACACAATATGTCCCTTGTACGGTGCCGCAGAAATGTTTCCAGGTTATAAAGACAATTAAAATCTGGTGGATTCTGCTCTTTGGTATAAAATGAGTGCACAGTGCAGAGTATTTACACTAACATCCCATTGTTAAACTGACTCTTTCCCTATCAGCCTCCTTCTGTCATCGCCTAATTCTTCTCAGGTATAGTCACCTTCCATCCAGGGACTGTGTTTTAACTGACTCTATTCAGGACAGGGTGGCAGGATCACAGACAGCTTTACAACAGCACTTCCTCCACAGCGACAGACAAATTGTTCTGAGGGAGAAATACGGACTTTCCTCGTCCATTGTCCCCGTGGTGCCAATTCAAACACAGAGCAATGAACACAACGGCACGATCCTGCACTTGAAATAAAGCTCGTATTCAGCCGCCTCTCCTTTTCGTGTTTTCTCAGAATAATACTCTCAAGTTGTTTCGAGATTTCAAAGAGGATTGATTCGGTAAGTTATGTCTCTGCTGGAGGAAAACGTGTGGAATG
Source organism: Limanda limanda (assembly GCF_963576545.1). Classification (NCBI taxonomy): domain Eukaryota; kingdom Metazoa; phylum Chordata; class Actinopteri; order Pleuronectiformes; family Pleuronectidae; genus Limanda; species Limanda limanda. The sequence continues at coordinate 20,211,399 of NC_083638.1, forward strand.
TGTGCGAATGTTGCGAGCGCTGCACAGAGAAGAGGTTATTACACAAATGGAGGACGCGGGACAAAGACTTTGATATTATCATAATTAAAAGTGTGCAGCGCCATATGGTGAGGGAGAGGAGCTGCGCATAAACAATCAAATTGAAAGCCTATCAGCGCACGGAAATACACAAAATGCTCATTTTTCAGCAAAAGGAACTGAACACACACGTCTTCATAACCTTCTCCTCTCCTCGCCCTGTGTGAGTGTGTGCCTGGTCAGTGCCCTGGGCCTGCTAGGGGTCTACAGTATGCTCCAGGAATAGTCCAGTCACGTGGCCGCTCTGTGGGATCTGTTCCCCTGGCAGGAAGCTGTTATATGGTTACAGTTATTTTTGTTGTCTGTCTGGGGATAGTTTTTACTGCGCTCCAGAGGATCAATAATTGTCATAAAAAGACTGCGTCACCCGGTGCCCTCTTTGAGCAGGACAGTGAGGTGGTGTGTCGAGGTTAGGGAGGTGTGTGTGTGTGCGTGTGTGTGTGTGTGTGTGTTTGTGTGTGGACATGTGAAGGAGTCACATTTCAGGCTGTATTATTATTTTTGTATTATTTGGGTCTTTGTATGCACATGCATGCATCAGGCATTTATATGTCTATTATCACAGGTTTACATGTGTTTCCATAGCAAAATAAAAAGTGCATGTGTTTCATTTCATCACACAATGTGGAAACTGTGAGAAATGTGCAAGGAAAAGAGCTGCAGACAATGTGTAAGGATTGAAGTTTGAGGTGAAATGGTTTCACCACTGTGTTGTTGAATTGAACCTTTGCTTGCTCTGCTGCATTGTTTACATCCATGTTCTAACTCCACATCTGCACACAGTCTTTTACCTCTTTGACCTGCTGCACTTGTCTGCTCTCCTCTCCGTCCCTTTTCCGTCTGGAAGGCCACATCCCTGTCCGAAGCGTGTCTGCCGAGTATCTGTGTTTCTCCTATAGCTTGTCTACAGTATACAGTATATGTGTTACCATGGCCCTGAAGCTGCAGTCAGCCCTGGGGACTCAGAGAGGACGTCCTATAACAGTGCAGGCAACGGAAGCTGGCTCCCAGCTAATTGGTTCCTGTGTTAACGGCACACAGAGACAGTGTCAGAGTCAGCACTTTCTCTCCCTCTTCCCTCGTTCCCTCTCCTTTTTCCCTTTCTCCATCCCTCCCTCCCTCCCTCCCTCCCTACCAACCACAGACGCCGCAGGTTTGACATCCCTTCAGGACACATGCCTGAGCTAATATGTACATTGCTGGATGTTTGTGTGTTGACAGAGAACTCGGGCGACTTGCTGCCGCTGCCAGTTGGACAAATAAATGATTATATGTATATATGTAGTAAAAATCTAAAATCAAGTTTTTTTAAAATTAAGCTTATTTCTCAGCCTGTGAAATCTGCACCTCACCAGAGCATTTCACCGTCTATTCCTCACTCTTATCTCTACCTACAGTCTGGTCCGTCCCCTTCTGTCCTTTGCGTCTGTCTCAACCCACAGCAACACACTTCACAGTGGGCAGTTGCCCCTCCCCCCAAAAAACAAACCGCCCCTCCCTCGGCCCCACCGACAGAGAAGGTAGACTTCAGCCCAGGTAATCACAGCTTGTAGGTGTCTGTGCTCGGAAACGTTGCTTCTCCATGAGTGAGAGAGTGAGTGTTAGTGTGTGTGTGTGTGTGTGTGCGTGTGTGTGTGTGTGTCTGTCTGTCTGTCTTTACACACTGCGAAAGGGGTTGACTGAAGTGTATCCCACTGAGTTGGAGTGAACCTGAAAAAAAAGCTGGGCCCTTTTCCCTGCTCTGATCACAGAGTAGGTGTGTCGCTGGCTTCAGGCTGTTGCCATGTGTTTATCATCACAGGATGTCCTCTCACAAACAGGCTCAAACTTTGTTAGCCTCTCGCTAACTCACACTCACATCAAGTAGCCTCTTATCCACTACATTCTCCTGCTCATGCCAGCAGATAACTACTGTTTAACTGTACAGGTAATCACATATGAATTCATATCAGTTGTCAGCCATTACTGTATCTATACTTAATGTTATTTCCTATAAAGTATACAATATATATATATATATAACTGATTTATTCAGTTAAATATGTATGAATAGCATTGGAAGAGGTATTTTTTTGGACCAGGGTTTTGACCCAAAAAGATAGAGTGGGACAATTCAAAAGCAAAGGCATTTGATATTGTAGTATGCATCCTGTCACAAGTGTTGTTAAGTTTAGGCATCTAAAATGTTTGATGAAGTTCAGGAAAAGGATGTTGTTTTGCTTCAGTCATTTGTTTTTGGGGAAATACACTTATTCACTGTGTTGCCAAGAGTAAATGAGAAGATCTATTCTGCTCTCATATCTCTCTGCTACTTATAATGAGTTTAGCTTTACATAAAGATCGGAAACAGCTATTGGCTGAAGGTAACAATATCAGCCTCGCTGAACCTCTCCACTTAACCAGTTGTTGTGTGGTGTTCATTAAATCCAAGTGTGAAAACTTCAGGTCAGCAATAAATATTCATTATCCAAGATTTACAGGTTAACATTAGCCAATTGCATTTTGCTGCTTTAACCTGTATTCATGTTTTCTTGAATAAGACATTTGAAAATCTGTTAAATGAAACATTGGGAAATTAGGAAACTGGGCCGGGCAGCTTAGACAATCGTCTGTGTCCTCTCACATGGAGTGTCAACTAGAAGCCTTGTGTGTCAGACCCCTGTCTCCCATCACTCTCCTTTAAGTTCCTCCTCCAGCCTGTCGACTCCATCGCTGACCTCCTCTCTGAGGGTGGCCGGCCCAGGCTTGGCCTCTCCTCTGCCCCACTGCATTAAACATTGATGGAGCTGTAAGAGAAGGCTGGAGCCTGTCTCCTACAGTGGTCTGGCCCTCGCCTATAGCCGTCTCCTCTCTGGCTGCAACCTGTCTCCTTTCAATTCTCTCTCCCTCCTATTTTCTGCGATTTGTATCTTTGCTGTCGCTGTCGTTGTGTGAATGTAGTCTAACGACGGTGTCTGCAGCCAGCGCGGTTCGGTGCAAGGAGACACATCAGATCTCAAGAAATGAGAGTGATAAGTGTGTGTTTGTGCCTGTGGCCAGTTGCACAGCAGTGAGACACGACTTCCTAGAAATGGCTGTGAGTGTATATTTGATTCCTGTATTTGCATCACTGTGTGGTGCATTTATGTTGTGCATTATGCGTTTTACCACAGAGCAGAGCTATATGAAAGGAAGTGGTAGGAGACACAAGACGGCAATACTTTCCTTCCTTTATCTCTCTCTGTGCGCGTGTGTGTGTGTGTGTGTGTGTGTGTGTGTGTGTGTGTGTGTGTGTGTGTGTGTGTGTGTTCCAGTACTGCTGAACATTATATCAACAATTTACTGTGACTTTATTCTCCCAAAACATAGATGTGTGCCTAATCATTACACAACAATATAATAATATAATACTTAATAGACTCTAACCAAGTGTAAACACATTTCTAAGTATTAATAATTACAAATTGGATTTGTTCAGTGGATGCCAGAAAAATCCAAAGAGCCAGCAATGGCGAGTCCAAACACCCACAGATCCAAGGGGGATTCAGTTGCCTCGACCCCACCTCACCCATCCATACCCCGCCGAGCCCCCTTACCCCCCCCCCCCCATCCCCCCCAACAGATCTGCCCCACAACCAACAAGTGGTGGAGTTCAGCAGCATACCAGACCTGATACTGAGTCTGGTTAGGACTGTTAAATGTATTTATAGTGCAGTGCAATGTGAGCAGGTTACGGGTATTAGAATGTGAGAGAATGAGACGTTGTAATCTAGCATGTGTGAGAATCGATGTCTGGTATTTGTGCGTGAGAATGAACGGCTTCTTTGGGAAAGCACATCTTGTAAGTGTGTGTGTGTGTGTGTGTGTGTGTGTGTGTGTGTGTGTGTGTGTTTAAACATGGCTGAAACAGCATTGTGTTCATCAGAAACGTCTGATTAAGTGGCCACAAGGCATGATGGCTCTATAGACCATGTGGCAGACTCATGTGTTGGGTCCTGAGAAAGTATAAGGCTTCAGCCCCTCTGCCCTTAACCCACCACACGGCCCTCAGGCAGACTTAGAGTAAGCATACTCCCTGTTCTGAACTACACAAAGTAGAGATGTGATACATCCTGCGAGCACCGTGAAACACAAGAGCAGCACTCTTTAGAAAATGATATAATGATGTGATGCAAACACAAAGGAGATGAAAAGGCTATGATTGCATTACATTGTTTCCCTCTGTTGATGAACTACATTTTTTATTTCTCCACCAAGGACAATTCGAGATGATAAAATCGTCTGAACTGGCAAAACTAGGCTTTAAAGACACTCATTAATTTGAGGCACTCCGACCAGTTGTCTGCTTTCAAGAAGAGAGAATCACATGAGAATAATCCTGAGTAAAATAATCACAGCTCTGAGCAACAGCAAACGGGGATGAATAAATAAGGCTGACTAAATAAATGATCAGTGATTGTTTGGCTCTAAGTGCTGTTGCCGTAGCTCGGCATCCTGATTTAGTCGAAGCCTTCAGCCATCCCTCAGCGGAGCTATGGTCTTAGCGGAAGAGAAACAGCTAAAAAGCCCCATTCTTCTTCATACCTTCAATATTCAATGAGAGCGCTAATTGCACCAGGCTGAAAGAAAGAAAAAAGTGTGTGTGTGTGTGTGTGGGGGGGGGGGGGGGGGGTGGGATGGTGGGAGGGATCTACTGGCTAATGGTCCGTAGGGGGAAAATAAAGGAGAGAGGAAAAAGGGGGGATTTAAGAAGTTAGACATATCCTCAGGAGGTTCCTTTCACTGTGTTTTTACCTGTGCGTCTCTTAGCTTTAATGCTAATGCTCATTAGCCAGTCTGTGTGATATCCGCCGGTTCAAGGCTACTCATAGCGACCGTCACCGGGAGCACTGTGGTGAAGCGAGTGCATCCAGTGGTTACACACGCGCTGCTCTGTTGTCAGCCGGAATCCAATGCCAGCCTTTTTTCTTCTTTCTTTTTTTCCTCCTCCTTTCTTGTTTTACCTCAAAAGTTAGTTGAAAAGATATCTTGGAATATATTCGCTCAAGGTGCACCCATTTGTGAAGAAGAATTGGGGGATGCATATGCATTAAAAAGTCTTTGTGAGTATAAAATGCCGGCTCAGCACTTTAGCCTCCCCTCATCCTTCCACTCAAGTTCTCCCTTTAATCTTGGGCTGAGTTATAATACAATAAGTCCTATAATCATTGGATCTCCTTCTCTCGACTTACCTGGGATAAATGGATACGTTTAAACAGAGAGGTGGGAAAAAAGGGGGAAAAACAAAATGATGCAAACTTATATTAATCATTATAAAAAAGAACGACAGAAAAAGTAAAATAGGGTTTAATGATTTTTTTTCCAAGTGAATATTCCACTTCTGACCACAAGGGACAGCGTGCACAGGGCTGTCAGTCTCAGGTACCAGGCTGCGGTGTCTCCTTCTCCTCTCCCTCCACTGTCAGCCCCTTTCACTGTCCCCCGGTAGAACGGCAACTGAAATACTGCTGATTGGAAGTTTCTCTCATAAATCATGCCATCCACCAAACAAAGCAATAAAGATGTTTGTTTGCATTATTGAAGGAAAAGTATTGCCTTAGGTCAGCTTTAAGCAGCCGTGTGTGCATGCTCTCTTAAAAATACATGTTCACCTGGGTGTGTGCTTTGCCAAGTAGTTTTTGCGCGAAAAAAAAAAGTAATTCGCTTAAGAAAAGCAGATTTTGTTGAGTTCACTTTCTCGTTTTTTTTCCCCCATGCAGGAGTAATAGTATTTCTGATTGCTCAGCCAATCAGAAATCAGCTGAATGTGGGAGTTTCATTGTGAAAGTGGCGGTGGGGGTGAGAGGAGGTATATACTGGAAATATTTGTTTGGCTTCATGCCTGAGCTTGTGCATGACAGTTTGTGCCCTTTTAACGTTTCAGTTTTGTTTTTGGGGATCATTTACAACTCAATAATTTCATAACAGCCTGTTCGGTGATATTCATATTGATCTCAGCGGCTGCCAAGTTCAGGCTCATAAACAGACTTTACCTGAAGTGTACTCTTTCTGGGCCTTCAGATCTTTTTTCTTTCACTTTTCATCTTCTTCTCTTTCTGCACTTTGTCTCATCCAGTTTCCTATATTGTGTTTGTAGTGCACAAATAATTATATAAATGATTATTACGATTAATATCATGTTAAAAAAAAACCACAACCATCTAACCTCAGACGCAAGCGCAGCACTGTGTGATAATTTTTCATAAATAACTGTACATGGATTAATAAAATTAAATACATTTTGTACAAGCTCATCTTACACCCAATGTCGATGGCATATTATCCACTTAATAACCTGGCGGGAGTCAGGACACACACACACATTACCTGTGTGAGATCTTTTTCAAACGATAACTAATTAGAGAGCAACCCAACCCAGGTCTCTATCAACAGTATCCTCTGCTCAGCTGGTCAGTCAACAGCATTCCAGCTTAAGCTTGAACCTGGTACGCTCATTAAAACTAAACCCAAGTATTTGGTTTGCGGTCATGAAGCCTTCGAGCGATTCATCACTGCGTGTGTGTGCGTGTGTGTGTGTGTGTGTGTTTGATGAAAGCGTATATAGCTCTGTCCCCAGTTGCTGTAACTTAAACTGGTCCACGAGAGTCTGTTCTGGACTCTTGACTCTACTCTCGTGGCCTTCAAGCTCGCAGCACTTATTCTGAGGAGGATTTGTGCTTGCGGAGGCCAGCACACTCCTGTCTGACTGTGGTAGTTCCTGAGGAAGACCGACAGTTCTCCAGTTTCCCCCTTGAGGGAGTTAAATCGCAAAGCTTCAGGTCACAGAGACATGTTTAAAGGAAATGGGCCTCACTGCGAGTAGAGGACGAGCAGTGGAGAGAGTCACATGCAAGAAACGGAGAGACATTTCAGAAAGACATTACCCTTTTGTTGTCTGCCTGCTTTTAAAACTTTTTTTATGATCCTGTTTACTCTGCCTTCTCATCCTTTCCACTCCTACCTATCTCTCTGTCGCAGAAATGACGGATAGTAAATGGCTTCCTAGAGGGCTGCTGCAGAGTGAGGGGGTGAGAAACAACCTGCTTTTGTTATCTTAACACCCAGCGGCATGCCAGTGACAACCATCAAACATCCACACTCCACACTTGACATAAGCAGACTCAATTGATGTGGAGGGAGCTGGGAGTGACATGGTCGGTGGAGTGAGAGTGCTGCATCCTGGGCCTGGCAGCTTTATGAGCCCGTGAGGGTCGTAAAGACGCAGGCTTCCAGGCCGTCAGCTGCTCCCTGGGTTAGGGTTAAAAAAGCATGAGGGGGGGACACGGGCAGGATGCCTGTTCGGTCAGAGTTCATTCTTATCTGAGCAGGGTCTTCCCATTCACAGGAGAACGAGTGGAAGTTGGTTGCTTCTATAAACCGCCAAGGTTTGCATACTGTATATAAATGCCGTGACTGCTGTGTATACGAACTAGGAGCCACACACAGAAAAAACGTACCAGCACGTACAAGTACTTTTTATACACACAACACGTTGGAGGAGATGATTTCCTGCTTTTTCCTCATACCTGTGGCATGTCACTCAGATGGATGGTTCAGTGTTTGTTTTAGCAGCCATGTCTTTGGCTGACAGGAGGAAGCTGTGGGAGAGCTGTATCAGTGTTTGGACAGATACTACTGGGTCTGAAAGACACACACTGTCCACAGGCCGGCTCCTAGGGTGAGGCAAGGTCAAGAAAATAAATAAATAAAACACCCTGACATGCTTTCTAACCGTACATCCAACGCTGTGCTTAAATAGAACAAAGAAATGGAGAAATGAAAATGAAAAAAACTACTTGTTTTACGGTGACAGGGCTGCTTGACTTATAAGTTATTAACACATTTTTTACATTAATCTGTAATTTGTACATCTTATTGAGACTCTTTCTATTGTCAGTTAGTAAACCCTCCACATTTTGTTGCTAACAAACACCATCAGGCAGAGGACTATTTTAACACAGACTTTTTTTACTGTGTGTATTTGCCCTTGTTTGCCGAGCTTTCCTCGCGATTGGAGGTGGCCCACTTGGCAGGAAGTTTAACAGTGTTTTATAGAGTAGAGTATTCCTCCCCGTGCCGACCTCCTCGGGGTGGGGAGGTACTGTGACCAGGTTGAGAGGGAGACAGAGACACGGCGCGAGGCACAGACAGGTTTAGACACAATGGGAACACACACAGGCCTGCATGGGCATCTGCTTCCACTGAGATCCCACTGATGGAGAGTAGAGACTTCACCATCTGGAGCTCCAAGGCACCAAGATGCACAATTCGCAGACACTCACAGTAGCACTTAAACTGTTGGTTCCCAAACTTGTTTTAGAATGCCCCCCTTCAGAAGCTAAAACATCCCCCGCCCATACATCATTTTTTGTTTTATTCAATAATAATGATAGGGGGAATAATAATAAATAGGTTGAATATTTCAGTAAACTCTTGTTATTTGAACTTCATTGTATATTTTACCGGTACATGGTAATCCCTCAATTTCCCACTTCTGCTCTATATGGCCCCCAGTAAGAGAACCACTGACCTATACGCACACATCTACACACAGTTGTTTACACAGGTTAAATCTGTTGAGACAAATGCAATCGTGCAGCAATGTTTGTCAAAAAAGCCAAGCCTGAAACTCTGATGTCGTGACTAAATGCAACACGGTGATTCAGTGTCAGCCGCAATCCTACACTCCTGTTCGAGGCATGTGAGCAAGCGTTCCCTTTACAACCTCTGACAGTAAAATGTGAATCATCCGTTGTTTCACCATCATCACACTCGGCCTCCCTCAGGAACACAGTATGGGGGCTGTGACCACTCCACTCTTGGTTTCTAGTAACGGGTGAGCCAACACAGATGCACTTTATCCTCCCTTCTTCCTGTTTACTTCTACAGATGAAGGTCAGGTCAGAAGAGGTACATGAAAACAGCACACATACATATTTAAATCTCTATAACCGTTTTCAGGCATGACCTCCAGAGGAACTCAAGGGGCTTCCTTTTACTCTCCGGTCAGCCGCATACACAACAGCAACAAATCCTCCGTTCGGATGAGGGCTGGTGCAGAGGCAGAGGCAGTGTTTTCATTTACATTACATCAAAACTGTCGTCGGCTACTGTCATCACAAACTCTCTTGACATATTCGTCTGTATCTTCTATGTGTATGACTCTGCTTGTTAGATATTTGTTTTCTTTTTGGGTTATTTAAACTTTGCGTCTGTCGCGTGTAAATATGAACCTAAACCCTAACTTAATCCTAATTCTAACCCTAACCATAAAACCAAGTGTTAACCCTCAGACAAACCTTTGAACTTGTGAGGACCAGCCAAAATGTCCTCACAACGTCAAAATGTCCTCACAATGATCGTATTGAACCAACACCGGCCCTCATAACTATAGGAAGACATGCGCACACGCAAACAAACACACATACACACAGCCCCCCTAGGCTCCCTCCAGCCCGGGGGAAGGGGAGTGGGGGTTCCAGGGAGAATCTGTGGTAAAGGTGGTCACAATGAGGTTCACAACTGTGCATGTGTGTTTGTGCCTGTGCACTCATGCGCACCTGCAGGCGCAAACCTACATCCGTGGGGGGCCGAGAAAAGAGAGAGAGAGATGAAGGTAATGAAGTCTCTGCTGCCACAGATAATGGATCATATCTCTGCACCTCAAAAGTCACCAAAAATGGGAAACTGCAGCCACTGCTGCTGTGCAAACAAAAACACTAACAAACTCCAAACATCTAAAATGCCCGCTGACATGTTCCGCTGAGCGAGCTTACATAATGAATGTTGGTTTTCAGCAAACTGTCTTGACAATGAATTAACTGGATTTATTGCGATGCTACATCGTGACCCAGGCTTTCGGCTGCTAGAGACAAAACACTAATGCATCCAGTTATGTAGGTGTGCTGCCTTTGTAGTCCTGTGCTTTTGTGTGTTGTGGGAAGGTGTTTTATTCCACGGTTATTTTGTTTGACATTTCTAAAAATGTATTATTTGTGAAACGGGTGTATTGAATTGCCCCGGAGGTGCTGTGTTCAGGCCCATAAACAAATGTGGATACATGAGAATTGGGACGGACTGTAGTATTTGTGGGCTGAACGTCACAGGCGGTTTTGGCACCATGGTGCTCAAGAGAGAACCATTCCCCCCGCCTCTGTGCACAAATGAAAATAAAACATTTAATTCATCCAAGCAGCGAGTGCAGCTATAAGTCAGCGTTTGTAAGAATACTTGTACAGGTGTGTGTGAGATTAGGGGACGCACATTGTGTGTAACTAAAAGTGGAAGTGGGAAGAAAGCAAAAGTGAAGGCTGCGGCCAAGTGGCTGCAAATTAAACTCACTCTGAAAAAAATGTATCACCAAGATAGCGTGTGTCGACAGGATTCGTTTCACTGTTTCTTCAACTCTTGGATTACAGCAGATGGTCAATACACTCTGAGGCAGCTGGATCTGTCAGGTGCAGAGAAAAGGGAATCTGTGATCACCTCCATCAAATGTCTGTTTCTATCCAGTTTATATTTAAAGGACTATCACGATCTCTCACTGCAAGTCTAGAACGTCCCCTGGACTGTCTGATTTCTTGTCTTACAGTTGTGTTTGTTTTGCTCTGTAATGCGATTGTCCGATATGAGATGCACCTTCCCAGCACTGCGGAAAGAATGGTATCTATTTCTGATCCTTCCTGCCATGGCCTAGAGCAGGCATCCATATCTCACCATAACCCCATCGCACTTCTCTCTCTCTCTCTCGACCCGTATCTCTGTCAGCCTCACAGAAGTCAAACGCTACTTCCTGTTTGGTTTTGTCCGACCAGTACCAGCTCTTTCTCTCTCTCTCTCTCTCTCTCTCTTTCTCTTGCCCTTACTGCTCGCTGCTCTCATGTTCCTATGTCAAGTTTAACCCGACTTAACTGAAACCGCTGCTATCAGCCTGTTCGCCCCAGTCACAGGAAGTCGTGCTCTGAACTCGTGGCCTCCGAGATGATTACGAAAACAGGTAAAAAAAGAAAAAGAAAAAAAGAGCGAGAAGTGAAAACACACTGCGAAGGAACATGTAAGATAGTTAAAGTGGAGGAGGCCTGAAAGTAACACGTGTGTAATAGTGAGAAGGCGATTGTCGGAGGGGAGAAGTGCTCATAGCTGGAGAGAGAGAACAAAAATCAAAGATGATTATGAAGTTAAAACAAACAGATAAATAAAGAGAAGTGATATAAGAAGACAAATTGACGGATGTTTCCTGAGGCTATGTATAATTTATTGGTTTGTTTGTATTACACTGTAGCTCTCCTTCCATTTAGATTAAACAAACATCTTAAGGTTTCGATTGCTGCTGCAGTCTATCTGCGGTGCAGCCATCATCTTTCATTCACGCTTTCAGAGACGTTCTCTGTTTGACAGTCTCCTCCATGCTCGTCCGTTTCTGGGGGTGTACTCTAAACCACTACACTCCCACACCGAGCGCTGCATCCCAGCAGCTGAAGGGTGAGACACGACAAGTACAAAATTTAAAAAGACAGCCTCCCTTTGGCTTAGTTACAAGAGCAGTCACACACAGCTAGTAGGCGCTAAGTCTCACGCTGAGCGCGAGGACAGCAGACGTGAGCTCCGACAAAGCTCCGTTTCCTGAGTTATGACGCCGCCTGTCCGTTCTGCTGCTACGGCTCCAAAGTCGAACTCACTGACAAACTGTGTGTTGGGAATGTTTGATGAGTAAATGAACAGTGTTGGCAAAAGAAAGGCAGCGGAGGCGGAGGAGTGGCGATAACTTGTGTGTGTGCATCTCTGTGGGAGTGCATCAGGGAGAGACGTTGAGAGATGAAAAGATGAAGAGGCTGGAGACACGAAGGAGGGACAGACGGCACGGAGGACCAGTGTGTGTCTAGGAAAGTGAGCATTGCACCGTCTAATAGAAACACGCAGCAGCCCATTATGGAGAGGTGTTTGAGAATAAATCATCTAACGGGGCCCCTTTCAAAGCATTACCCTGTCAAACCTAATCTAACCTACCTCTGTCTGCCCCCCCCTCTCCTCTCCTCCCTCCCTATGTGAGCAAAGCCATTTGCCGCCTCAGGCAAGGGCTGGGAACATAAGAGCAAAGTCACAGCAACGCTGTAGACTCCAGTCACCACCACAGCTTCTACTCTCAGACTGTGAGCTTTGATTCTCGTGAATTGTCTGAAAAAATAGTGAACTGAACTTTGTCAACGTGCGTTTGGTCACACATCAATATTTTTAGGCCGAAAAAAAAATCACAATATTTTTATTTTCCAAGTACGCTGTGAATGCATGATTAGAAAAAGAATGTTTCCAAATTCGATTCGTATAAAATGTTTCAATGAGAATTTCAAAGCTTTTAGAGAACAAAAAAATTGTTAATTTCCTTTGATGTGACCACTACTGCAGCAAACATGGATGAGAACTGCCTTCCTCATGTCTCCTCTGTGTCTGTCACATAGTGTGGTTTTCACCACAAGACACATCCCCTATCCTTCTGGGAACCATAAGGCCAACCTCTATGACAGCACGGCAAAGCAGCAAATAGACTAGTGCACAGACTGTGACCGCGAGGAAGGAGTTTTAGGAGAACATGTCTACTGATTGTCTGTCTAATGCTCCTAAAGGAAGAACTGCAGTGGCGGGTTGAATCTAAGCCTGCTTTATTTCATTTCATTTTAAAGGTATAAATTATCATTTGAATACCTGCATAAAAACAAATAACCTGCAGGAGTAACATCATAATGACTCAAGGCTCCAGATACATGAGAACTGTTTCGCACAGGTTTGCACTTCCGTTCTCACTTAAGGACAAGCCCCATTGATTGGTTTGATATGGGGCAATAAGCCTCATGTGTTTTTCCATGGCTCCCTCCAGTGCTGAAGCAGGCTGATGTTCCGCCCTGTGATGTGTGGACACATCGGGCCCGGCTGACTGACAGCCCTGGATAAGGGATAGTGTGTCTGCCCTCAGTGCCAGCACAGCTAGAAGTGATAAACACCGGCAACATGATCCAGAGACAAGAGACGCCTCTGCCTCTGACAGAGTTCAAACTTAATGCACTTCTATTCTTCTTCGCCAAGTCCAGATTTGCTGAGCTCAACCCTGCGGAGCTTGGCGTGGTCTGGCCAGGTGGAGGTCAGTGGAGGCAATTCAAGCAGTTTTTTTCTTTTTGACCACTCATGATTGGTTCTGCTCCTCGCCACAAACACAGACAGACCATCATAATTTCAATCTGTCTGTCTGCCTCTGCTTGAACGCCGGGCCTTTCAGTATCCATTATTCCCAGAGATTCTCCTATTCAAAATTCCTATTGCACCGACAGGACCTAAGCATTCTCTCTGGTCTGGAATATTTATGGAGGGTTTATTTTATCTGCAGGTTTTTTTTTTTATTGCTACTTGTGCGTAAATAGCCCCCCATAGAGTCCCTGGTCCCTGCCCTTGCAGTAATGGCAATGTAAACATGGGAAAGTAATTTGAATTCTAACAAAGTGGAGATTAGCTGGTGACAGTTTGTGGCATGGGCGATTATTTCTAAAATAATCCTGTTTTGATATGCATCTGCGTCCCGGCAGGAATTTTCAATTTGTTTTCCCATTGCCGCATGTAAACAAGCTCTAGTGTCTCCTTATCATGGCGTCACACGGACAAGGAAAGCGCGTCTGACCCCCCCCCCCCCCCCCCCCTCCGCTTCTCCGCTTCCCCTCCCCCCTCCATCTCACCACACAACCCGTCTCCTCCAGCCTGCATCTGGTTAGTCGCTGTGCAGCCGCGCTTGTCTGGGTTTCAACAAGTCTCTTTATCGGGAGCAGGTAGGGGTTTTTATGTGTGTACCTGCAAGTCATTTGCAAACATGTCCTCAAAACGCACCTCCTGAATATGTTCTGCTTGAGGGGTTCTGCCCATTCCCCGTCTGAATAGGCAAATATGCAGCATGGCAAAATGGCCCCCTGTCTGCCAAAAGGAGCCATCCGACCTACAGGCCTGGGGCAAGTGATAAATGTTTACACTTTTGATTGTCAACTCAGGGTTCTGGAAAGAATTGACTATTTATTTGGATTACTAGCATACAAAAAAACACTTTAATTTAAAGTTACAAACTTCAGCCCAAATATTACAGAAAAACGCAGGGTTATGAAGAGGTATTGTTGTAAGTGTGATTTGGCTCCGTTGTAGACATTAAGGGGCTTTTCATTCAGTTCACATGGCGCCGTGTGGAGACGGCCGAGCCACAGAAAGTCCTGAGCAGCAAGGTATTAGCTGTTTACTTTACCCTTCTTTCATGTGCATAGAAAGTCAGGGGGCTATTTATCTCTCACTGATTGATTGCTCCTGCCTGAAGCTAATCAGCATGTAGCTCGTTGTGTCTTAATGTTTATGGGGATTATAGGAGGATAAACATGGTAATCCCCAATGTTGTGCAGGACTTCCAATTATCACGCTCCCTCACCAAAAATAAGGTCACCATAGATTTAACCTATTAATGCAATATAAGCCAGCCAACATCCCTCCGCTGTTCATTTCTCTAAAGTTGAATCCGTCTTTACACCCAGATCCGAACCCGCAGGAAGCCGGCTGGGGAGTCGCAGGTGACTCATCTCCACGGCGGCAGGTTGTGACTGGAGCGGACCAGCTAGGTTAGGCTGTGGTCGCTGCCGTGACAGACGCAGGCTTCCGTACAGATAGAGATAACAGGCAGAGGTGAACGTCTAGTCTATGCTGACAGTCTGGATCAATTAGGGATGGATCACTTACATGCAGCGATCGTTACAACCCCACCCCGGTGCTCAGGTGGAGCCATGGAGTGACTCACGGCTGCACAAAAGAGGTGATGATCCTGACTGAATCATGTCTTTACAAAGAGGCAGCTTTAACTGTTTTATTTGTATACGCACACTTCTTTGTCTCGAATTGCCTTTAGGGCAGTTTATGTGAAGTTTAATTTAAGAGTACAGAAGAAAACCAGTCAGAAGTATTCCTGCGATCTCTTATTGACACCGACTGCATGATTGATAAACCTCCTCCTTTCACGCCATTAACGGTGTGCGAGAAGAGTGGATGCAGAGTGGCCTGGCTCGCGCTGCTAGCCACCCCCATATATCTACTCTAATACATTCACTGCATAGAGCTGCTTTCCCAAGGAAGAGCAAGCAGGCCTTAAATTACAATACAGAGGAGTGGAATCATTACTACCTTTAATGTTCCCAATCTAATTGAGGCATTAATTTAAGTAGAGTCTCCAGCGAGGATTATTCATAACTGCTTTTTAATTTAGAATGGTGATCAGCAGAAATATTCCCCAGATCACACCCAAAGTCCCTCCTCTGGTTTCCCCCTTTCACGATTTTTCAAAGCCCCTCGACATTTAGGGTGACGCAGGGGAGAAGAAGAGAGCAGGCGCTGTTAATTTAAAGAATACACACAAAATCTTCTACGTATTGCTACAGATCATGTTTTTCTGTGTTCGAGCTGCACACAGAGAGACAAAAGTCATATTTTATCCTATCAAGGGGCCTGGATTCAAGCACTAGCCTCCGCCGAACAGCACAAACGTTACAAATTAGGGCTTCAAACACTTGAAGCCTTGTAAGGCACCGTATAGCTTTAATTTATTACAGGATGTAACTCGTCAACCCATGTGTACCAATAAGCTGCTGAAGGTAAAGCAAAAACAGACGACCGAAACACGACTGCGTTGTTCTGCCTGGATGAACACAATTCTCTGCCGAGGCACCATGAGCCTCTGGGGCCTCAGGTCCAGGGGGAGTTTTTAATAATTCCAACCGTATCAGTCTGTGCTTGTGCTGCATAAATCTAACAAAGCCATTGTTGTTTAAAGGATAATGTTGTGATTTGGTGTGATAACAAATGAGCTGCAGAGTTTCCTGTATCTGTGCTGACAGAAATGGATCATTTGGGTTTAAAGCCACAAACAGCAACAACAATTGAAATGAATATTTTAAGGTCATTAATGCCTTTTTTAAAAAAGAGTCAGTAAAAGAAATTACAGAAAAGGGAAATGTTCTTTATATTTAGTATCTGTCAGGCCTGGACTGGAATGAGGACTCAGAAGCAGAGAATATCACGTACCAGCACACTTTATTGATTTCAGAACCTCAATGCAGAGTGACAAACAAGAAGGCTATGAAAATCTCACTAACTATATCTATATAATAATATAATACTTGGCAAGCAATAACTGGGGAAAAATAACTTCCTAATAAATACAAAACATACACTAGAAAAAGAAAAGGCTTTTAAACATAAACCACTCCCGAAGGACAAACAAATGGAAAGAGCAAGAAATCAAAAGCGCTCACAAACCTCACCGCGGTGTGACAGTATCCAGTAGTAGTACTTCTAGTTGTGGAGTTTTCACATGCCCCTTATTCCCATTTGAAATCACTTACTCCAACAGTGAGGGTACCGCGGGGGGGATTATTAGTGAGGGAACTCCATATTGAACAACAGCAGCCAAATTTGGCCAAAGGGGAGGAATCAGCGGCCCACGAGACGCAGGCATCTGATTGTCGGGACTCTAAAACACACAACCAAACAAGAACACTTAAGGGATAAGCACGCAGCGAATACCGACACAAGTTTGTACGCACACACACACACACGTGCGCATATAACCCAAGGGACACGAGTCACACTGATACCGCCGCGGTCCCCCTGTGGCACGAGAACCAGGCAAGGCATGCCATCTGGAGTTGGGAGGAGGATTTGTTAGAGGGGTGTTGAAACCAAGTGGTACATGCTTCGACCGTGCGGCTGACCATCTGGCTTGGCATACTGTGTATCGGTAACTTTAAGCAGTCCTGCAACAGAGAGGAGGGGAGATGGATGGATGGAGACAGGGGGGGGGGGTTGCTGTAGGGTTAAAAGCAGCCAGAGCTCTGTGGCACCGATTTGATGGATGTACAGTATTCTGTATAGTGCTCTCCCTCCGTCTGACTCTCGGTGTCTGTCTCTCTGTCTTTCTCTCTCATTCCATCTGTGTCGGTTTCTCTGCTGAGGAAGTAAACTGGTCTAATTTGAAACTGACACACATACCTGCACAGTTTTTTCCTTATTTTTCACTACCGATTTAAACTGTGTGGGTGGTGTATTCAGTGCTAGGACGATGAATAGTGGATAATTAAGTAATCTTTGTAATAATCATTCAATAATTTTATTGATGCTTCACTGATGTGGCTTCAGATAGTTTCTCTTGTTTGACCAACTCTAAAACCTGAAAAATATCACTTTTATCACTGAAGTCAGAGGCAAATATTCACATTTTCAGAGGCTGAAAGCATTTAAATATAAAATTTGATGAACAAGTAATTGATTGTCCAGAATGTAAACCATTAATTTTATATTGCCTGACTGTTAACTATACCAATTTAATGGTGTTGTATTAGCAAAAACTTTCAACAAATTTACAGTTTTCCTGGCATTTATTGAGGTTCGGGGAAGAAAAGGTTGAAAGTCTTTTACTAATACAATTTAAATGAATGGTAACTTTAATGCCAATTCATTCTATCATTGTAATTAAATAAATAATAATTAAATAAAATAGCTCAAACATTATTTGAATTACTCTAAAATGAAGAGTCAGAGACATGGTGGAGCTGATATTTGTGAGGAACTTGACCCCCTGACTGCGGGATGACTCCCGACAGCAGACCGACACTCTTGAAGTCTGTGAAGCTCAAAGCTCCATGATGCTTTTCTTACCTCCTTGACTAAGTGAGAGACCCATAGAGAGAGAGAAAGTGAGAGTATAAAGGAGGGAATAAGCAAAGGGAAGATAAAGAGAGAAAAAGAGGATTTATTTTATGAGCCTGTGTGCGGTCTGACTCATGTCCGCATTAAGTCAAGTGAGGTATCCACTTCCCCTTAATATTTCATGATTTCCTTCAAAGAGGCCCTGCCATCTGGGCTAAAGTCTCTGTGTGGGTTCAGGGCAAGAATTCAGACTTCCTACCTGGTATCCTGAACTTGTATAGAGTTACCTCCCTCTCCTTTACTGATCACCTTCATCACACACGTTATCGTATCTCTCCAGAAGCCAGGAGCAGAATCACGGTCAGTGGAAGAGTGACCAGGCGTATGTTTCGCTGGGTTAGGTGAGGAGAAATAAGAGGAGAGGGCTCGCTCAGCACAAAAATCAGTTCCAGCCAAATTGGCATTGAGCGCAGCGACTAGCAGAGTTCTCAGTTTGTGTTCTCGCAGATTTAGCGAAGAAAAAGCGGTGTTTGCATGGGAAAGTCCAACATCTCTCTGCATGCATGATGAATACAAAAACAAGAATTCATTTTTTATTTTATTTAAGATACGTGAATGTGTATTTATGTTGGTGCCAACTCACGGATCAGTCAGAGGACTTTGAGGGTTGTTGAGAAATGGATGGAATCTGGTATCGCTTTAACTTCAAAGCCAGGAGAGGGTATAGGGTTCCTAAATACATCATGAATATTGCACGATTGTAAAGTCACTCTTTCTGATCTGGAAGAGAAACTTTTGAAGAGCTCCAGCCCGCCTCCTCCGGCCCCCACAACTTACAGTAGCCGAGCGGATGGGCAGTCCATTAACTATTTAAATGCACACCGAGATGTGAGAAGTAGCGGCCAGCATTTTAATGAAAAACAGAGAGCGGATTGGCTCCTGACGGGAGCGCTCTGTTTCTGATTACCATTACCACAGCTCACAGTTAGATTTATAGGCCTGGATCTGATTAAAGTTACATTGATATTTTCTTTTCGTCTTTTGGAGTCGGTGTAAATGCATGCTCTTTTCTCCTCCACCGGATGTGTGGTGCCGAATATTCACGGCAGCTCCATTTTTATGTCTCAGAGTCCAGACAGTGACAAAGTACGGCTAAATCCAAATAGGTCTCTGTCAAAGCCAAAGTGTCATCCATCCGTCCTATTTCCCCTGAGGGGGTTGTCACCTATCCAGCCTCCACCGGTCCTATCTTGGGCTCTGTGCTAATAAGGAACACCCTGTATTTAAGCTGGGTGAGGCTCATTAATGGATTCTGGTCCAAGGCAATGGGAGCCCACACTGGGACACGCTGCCTGTTTGAGATGAGAGATGGGGGCTAGAGTATATCACTCCTTCAATCATTAACTGTTGCCATCTATAATTAGGAAGGACATGAGTCTACACTGCTAAATCAGTCATAGCTTTCTGCATCTTCATACCATACATGTTAAAGCTGAAACACAAGGTCTGCTCAGATATAGTTCACTGGCATTTAAAACTATTCGTCTACAAGTGTGATCTCCACAGCCTGCAAGAAAAAAAATCTTCACTCTTTACAGTGATGATGTCAACAAACAGGACAAGCAGCTGAATCCACGGAAGTTTGCTGCAGGTTACAAAAAGAATTTCACCTGTGGGTCACGTGTAGTTTAATGCCCTCTATTCCCTGACATCATCTGAGTAACAGTGGAGTTGCAACTGGAGCCGTCCATGATGACGCAGTGCAATGCTGTATTAACAAGAGGAGTTTGTTACGTTCCTGAACGACTTGAAGCACAGACGTTTATTCTGAAAGAGGTCGATTAGTAGTTCCATCCATCAGGTCTCTGAGGTTATTTAAGTGTTGTTGATACGTTGTCATTATGCTTGCCTGAAATTGTGTACATTAGCGTTAGGGTTAGATATAGTAAGGGAAGTGCTGGAGGTTATCACTGAACGTATTTGAGGATTTCTTTTTCTGAACAGAACTCGATTCACTTCTATTTGCTTTACTTTCTCATTGTTTCTGAACATTTCTGGGGAGAGTGCACACACTATACTACTCTTTCTTTTTGCCATTTGTTTAAAGGCAAAGTTAAGTTATTCAAAAACATTTGTAAGGTAGCTTAAGCTACATTTCTATATTTTATTTAGATTATTTTCATGCATGACTCAGGTATTCGTTCGGAGACACGTCTTGAGAGTTTGTGTTGGACACAAGGCTGTAGCGGTGCTTGTCAAGTTTGACCTCAATGTACATGTGAAATGAATCTGTACTGATAACTTCTTTCAAGCGTTGTCCTTTATGATTGAAGAAAACAATTACATCTAAAGCAGAGGTCTGTTCTCGCCCTCATAGGTGTCTGGCTCAGTATTTGTACCCCTGAGACGTTGCAACAACAGCCACTGCAGGTCCCTCGGGCAGGGTGCTAAGTGACTGAGAGGACAGGGGGGGGGGGGGGCTTGTGTAGAAGACTAGGCCTCTGTAGACAAACCTGCATCTTTGCACTGCTCTCACTTCACATACAAGCTCTCCCCGGCACAGTCAATAAACTGCTTGTTTTAAGTGTCTCTCTCACTTTCATTCACTCTGTGTACCCCTTGCTTTGCTCTCTGTGCCCATGATATGAAACGCCTTCTCTCTCTCTCTCTCTCTCTCTCTCTCTCTCTCTCTCTCTCTCTCTCTCTCTCTCTCTCTCTCTCTCTCTCTCTCTCTCTCTCTCTCTCTCTCTCTCTCTCTCTGCTCTTCTGAAGCAGAGCTCAATCTTGCGCTGCAGCGCAACAGGAAGCTGTTTAGAGCGTAGTCCCCGCCATTGTTCCAGTCTGTTTCTCTCCAAAAGCTTTTATGGCTCCTAAGCGCTCTGCCAGGGGAGAAACAAAGATAGTTTGCCGCTGCTAAAATTGCACCCTGGAGGTTTGCACATTTAACATGTGGAACATGAAATAAATTAACAGCGACGAGATGCAAACTTGGATGACGGTGGATCTTCCTGTGAGTGATGACAGCAGGGTCATACACCGTGGCAGGGACACTGCCGTTTCCTCTTTGCTATCTCAGAGGTCTCACTCTGGCTTTCCTGTTGCTCTCAAACTTATTATCTTCCTTGGAAAGAACTGTGCCTTTGTTTTACAGATACTGGGGGCATACAGATGCTTTATTGGGGTGTTTTTATAGGCAATGCAATCTCTGAAAAAAAACCATCAAGAAAAGTCTTGACATAGTGATTAATAAACACTTTTAAAAAATTCTGAAACAATGCTGGGCTGTGCAATTTTACATAGTGTTCTGAGAAAATGTGTTGAGAATTAAAAACAGGTTCTACAAATTTGAGTCATGTAAAAGCTACCAACAGTGGTGACAACATGTAACTTTAATGCCAGCCACTAATCAGTGTAGGAAAAGTTTTTTAGTTATTGTGTTTTGTGAGCAACTTTTATGAAAATGTGGGGTTTACTGGCCACTGCACATGTAAACATATAAATTAAATGTTATACTTGATAAAAAGAAAGACAGAAATAAAGTGGAAAATATTTGTATATGAATATCAGGCCATTTAATGGTTCAAACAAATAATTGTTCTATATAATGTTTTATTATTATTCAAATAATGTATAAATATCATGATTTAAAAACTACAATTTAAATATTTATATATATATATATATATATATATATATGGGTGTTTTGAATACTCATTGAAATATTTTCAAATATTTGATTGAAAACCAAACAAGCACATTTGAGTCTATATGCAATTTACATACTGTTTATAAAACACAGAAAAATACACACACACACACTTAGGGTCAGATGTATGTGATTGCCCCTTGACCTGTCTTCTCATGTCTCAAGTCTATTCCTTGACCCTTGCTCGGATAAGCTGCTTTTGGATAATCAATGGACATAAGTTAAAGTTAATTGCCATGTCACAATGTCACAGACACCACAGAATTGCCGTTGAGGACCACTGTATGTGTATGGGGGGGGGGGGGGGGGCAGTTGTAAGAGGATTACAAAGAGCAGATGTCTGTGTGTTTAGTTTTGGCTTTGGCCCAGACAGGTTCAGGTCAGACTGAGTTGGCAAGTTCCAAGGAAAGACAGAATTTATGTCCCTGAAAACTGCATCTCTCTCTCTCCCTCTCACTCGTTCTGTGAGAAGCCACGGTGCTCCCTGTCGCTGATAGTTACAGTAATGAAAACCATATCATAACAACAGTAAGAGCATGTAGTACAGCATACGTTATCATAAAGGGTTAGGAAAATCACCCCATAATTTCAAGACAGTGGTACACGAACGAGCAAGATCATTTTTTTTTCTTTTTTTTGCACAACACTATAACTTTTAAGTAAATAATTTAAAATTCTATGTGAATTATTCATCAAGAGTGGCCATAAAGCTAAGGCAGCTCTCACTATGGCCGTATTCCATGTTTTAATGTTCTTTACTGTAGTGACTAAATGTGTTTATTGTAAAAGACATCGCTGCATAGGTTTGTTGATGCCCGGCTAAATGCATAATGTGAATGTGTACAGACTTCTGCAGGCAGATAAGGGCTCATCGGTGCTGCCACTCTGTCTGCACACTGTGGCAGCAGGGTGGAGCTGCTCATGCTGCACAGAGACGCTTTGAGATTTGAACTTGTTCAGTCGGAGGCGGTGGAGGATTCCTCTGTGCAGACGATGCCTCCTCGGGCTTCTGGGGAAGAGCAAGATTGATCTGTGGCTGCTCACACAGCAGCATGTCGGCCTGTGGCAGAGACATTTTACATGGAAGCGGTGGAGGTTGAGAGGCCACACAGGATTTTACAGATGTGCTCCCCCATTTAAACCCCTGAACCTCCAGCCGTCGCATCTTTAACATCTATCATAAAGCACTCCTGTCCTCTCCTCCTCCGTGATGAGGGAGGAGACTTCGAGACAAACGTGAGCCCACGTACCACAAAGGAATTGAGACTAGAGCTCCTGCACTGGGCCTGCACCTGAGGCTGGAGGCATCCGACTGCGGCGAGTTTTTGTCACTCTGTCACCGTCTCCTTTCTCGGTGACTTATGTCCCCTCAGGCGTCTTTGGGACTCCATTACTCCTGTGTGTGTTGTGAGAGTGTCAGGACCTCCCCGTGTGGAGAGCATGTGTCTCAGATTGATGAGCGGAGGTGTAACCGTGACCTGGCTGACTGTCACTCTCACCACATCGACAGGTTTACACGGAACAGGCGCAGGAGCTCTGTGCGTTATGGGAGAGGAGTGTGAAGTCCCTGGATACAAGTTGTAAAAGGGGGAAGGGTGAGAAAACCGATTTATGAGCGCAAGGTTCCTGAAATTGCTTTAAAGTGGAACCTTGTCTTAATGAGTGTTCCAAAGGCGAGGGAGAGATAATGTGAAGGAGACGGGACTCTAAACTGTGGAGTCTGATGATAAATAATTTGGTGGAAAGTCAAGCCGCTGTAGTTAGGAGAGTGTGTGGTAGTAAACATGGTTCAACATGAATCAACCTCACTCTTTTCTGTCAGAACAGCATTATTCCACGAAACCTTGACTGGTCAGAAAAATAGTAGTGAAGAACAATTTGAAGTGAGTTCAATAAAGCCTTGTTTCGACCAAGCATTTAGTCCCAGGAACTTTTTTCAAACAACTAAATGGTTCCTGCATTTCTACTGCAGTCAAGACCAGGGGAGATGAGGCAAATTAGCTCACTAACATAAGAACAACCAACTGCAGGGGAGGGTTGACCGCCGACCCAGAGATAAATCGAATGCATTTTACAGGTCCATCACTCTTATCTGTCGTAGGGTTTCTCAAGAACAATAGAAACAAAACTGTTCACACATCAACAGGTTTATAAAGATGGTTAAATAAAATGCTGGAGTACTCAACCAATCAGGCATGTGTATCACTGCAAGCCCCACCCAAACATTTCTAGTACTTTTATAAAGCACTACCCCCCCCCAAGCAAGGGTTAAAGGGGGTAAAAACATTTCCCCACCACTTAAGACCCTGTTCCCGATACGGTGGAAATACAAGGAGCTCCTGCAGAGGTCCATGTAATTACAGGGGAAAGTTCCTGTGGTGGAAACAGGGCTTAAGTGATATCAGATTACAAAAGAAAAGACAATGGAACATAGATATAATTCGGAGTCAAAGTGTCAAAGGTGTCAATTTAACAAATCAGTCAGCATCATTTATCATTGTGGTTTATCATTCTTGTCCTGCATTTAATTGTGTTGTTTATTTATGACTATGTGTTGGATCCAGATAGATTTACATTCTTTTTAGAGATTATAACAGTTGTTCAACCGCACAATCTCATGTGCATGAGCGTTTAAGCGTTTGTGTGTTTTGATGAACTGCCTGAGTAAACGATGTAATCTACCTTTTCTGGTTGAGATAACCTTTACACTTCCTCAGTGCCTGCACTCATGCAGTCGTCAGTTCATTGGGTTGAGCAGGGTAGTGTCTTTTATTTCCTCCAGAGAAGCAGAGCAGGGCCCAGAGCAGAGGGCCGGGGCTTTGTAATCACTGTCCTGTCTCTGCCTCTGCATTTCTCTGTCTGTGTTTTCTGTTTGAATTGGAGCTGACAGCCTCTCAGTGGAGGAAGGGCTTTGAACCTGAGGGCTTCTCTCGCTACCAGAGGCTAATCGCTACTTCAGAACAGGGGACTGCCCCTAAACAAACATTTACTGCTGTAAAGACAGGGTCGGCCCCTAACGATGTGGGTCAGCTCGGCTTTTTACAGCGAGGCCTTTATGGAGACAGATGCCAGAGATGGACAAATAGCAGGACATTAGCTGTCAGCAGCACCAGCACAAGCCAGATCTGGCTGCACTTTAATAGCTGTTTGTTGGTGGAGAGGAAGAAGCTCATAAAAAAGGAGACTCTTATCTTCTGCGGACCCTGTGTGTTTGCGTCACAGCCAACACTGACCGAAATGTAACACAACCAGACCAGACCAGTCCAGAGATAGACTCCACACAATCTGATAATTGCAGTGCATCTCCGTGGGTAACGGCGTCTAGCTGTCTTTATGGCTCTCGTCACTGTAAATGATTTGTCAACACGGTAAATGCATCTTTATACCAGGAGAGTGTAATGTAAAGCTGTGATTTTTCTGACGCCATAATCATTTCATCCAATGAGGTTTTATTTGGTGACAGCGCTGAGGGTCTCTCTCTGCCTGAGGAGCCTCGCTCTCCCACTCCACATGCTCATACCTTTAACGACTTCTTAAATGTCACAGAATGTCAGGCGGAGGGATAAAAGCAGAGGACCTCCTCCAGCTTGCCAGTGATCCTCAATAGTTTTTACCATGCTACTGTGCTGCCGGGCAGGACATATGCACTCAGGTGTGGCCCAGATTTCACCGGACGGTGACATGATTTAATGCACTCCCTACTAAAGAGCCAAGTGAGAAGAGCTCCTTGTCAGTGGAAGAACCCTGATGGAGCACAGCAAGCCTTTACAGATGTATCCTTTGTGCATAACTCTTAGAAGAAAATCATCCATCACATTCATTTCCATACAATATATAACACTTCAGATCGTAAAGCGTTCTCTGTAGTGGGCCAACCAGCTCCCTCGCAAACACTACAACATTTCTTTTTCTTTATTTCAGATAGATTTAAAGTCAGCGTAAGTCGACTGTGTATTCCCTGGGGAACAGACCACTGCTGTGATGAAATAAGCATCAACTCTGCTCAATTTTCCATTGAGCTAACCAGGCAGCTCATCTCCATTAGTGTTAGTGTAACCAGCTCCGCTCTGGATCTCTTTAGCTGTGATCTCGCCAGCAGCCAGCTGGGTGTTATGTGTGTGTGTGTGTGCCCGCACACGCTTGTGTGATTTTGTGAGAGCTCAGTAGTCTGAGCCCTACAGCTGTGAGAGATCTGAGTGTAAGGCCACGATGGGGCTCCGTTAAGCTCAACAGCGTGAGCCTGTATCAATTACGCTGCAACAGCGATATGGACACAGCGTGCGGTCTTCAAAGACAAAGACTTATGACCGCCCAGCGTCTCCTCAGCTCCTCTGGCCACAGAGTCAGCTGGGTGTAACCTTCAGACAACACACACTAACTAGGGAGGAGTAAGACACAGCATGGAATATCCTTCCTTATTCTCTGATTCTCGCATTTACTACTTGGAAAGGGACATGATGTCATGATTTTGGCCTGCAAATTCAAACTATAAACATCGTATGATTCATGACATTTGATTCACACTTATAAACACAAATTTTTCAATTTCGCTGCCAACGATTTTATTATACATCACATTAAGTCTCTTTGTGGATCCACTTTTGAAGCTTTTTCCAATTAAGTAATTTGAATTTCAATTGAAATGAAAGACAGAGAGCGAGAGCGAGTTTCCTCTGAGGACAATGTCATGCCCTGTGACCCGCCTCTCCTCTGGGTAAGAAACCTCTGTGGGGCGGCGCTCCTTTGAACATCATATGGATCTCGTTCCTGGGCTGGAGACTTGTGGTATAGATGTATAGATGAGCTATAATCCATGTCGGTCTATCTCTACTTCCAAACTCCTTTCCAATACCTTTGTATCTTTATAGCCCTGCATTCAATACCACTCCAAAGGCAAGGTGATGCCTTTGAGAAAGTTTGAGAGAAACTGTCTGCATAGAGTGTCTGGTATTTTCCTCCACTCCTGGTTAAAGAAATGACTGCCATATCAACCAGTCAGCCGTGGACTGTAGGGTGTGTGTGTGTGGGTGTGAGTGAGTGAGTGTGTGTGTGTGTAAATGTGTGTGTGAGTGTGTGTGTGTGTGTGTGTGTGTGTGTGTGTATGTGTGTGTGTGTGTGTGTGTGTGTGTGTGTGTGTGTGTGTGTCTCCAGCTTGGTAATGAATGAAGGTAAATGGCAGGGTATGAAGCACTTCCTATCGTAATTTCACACTTGTCAGCTCTTGTGAGGAAACTTCACCTTTACACAAGGATAGCAGAACAGGCCA
The DNA here is from genome assembly GCF_963576545.1 of Limanda limanda. NCBI lineage: Eukaryota > Metazoa > Chordata > Actinopteri > Pleuronectiformes > Pleuronectidae > Limanda > Limanda limanda. The sequence continues at coordinate 20,238,176 of NC_083638.1, forward strand.
GGCCACAGAAAACAGACAGAGAATATGTCTTCATGTTGTGGGATAAATTCTATATGCAAAGAATTTCCCTTGCAAATATGATCCCATTCCCAGTCGCACTAAAAGACAGCAGAATTTATACCACTACACCAAACAGCATTTTAAACAACCTGCATTCTTAGCTGCCAATTTAAAAGTCATTTATATAAATTCACAAAATACAAACATTATAGATAAATTAAATGTTAAATATGGTTCTCACAGTGTGTGGTTTTAAATACCTTATACATACTTCTTATCCACCATTCTACCTTCCAGGAGGAAGAATCTCATATTTTATGTCACTGCTTCTTTAGGATGATGAAAATAAGTTTTTTATTTCAGTTTATGTTTAAGGAACACCTGTTGAGCATAATATACAGGGTTTATAAGGAAAAAAAGCTTTATGCATTGCTTTATGTGTTGTTGTATTGTTTAACATACACCACATAAACATTTATCCTCAGCATAAAATTTTGTTGCAATCTGTTCAAAACCTCATATTAAGATTTCTTATTTTTACAAACACACTTACATGAAATTGCAGATTTTCGGAGACGCACACGACACATCTGAAAATGTCTCTGTCGGTGCAATATGCATTCTGTTGAGACAAATCAAGGTTTAATAAGTGTACAGTAAATAAATAAACACAAAAAACAGTCTTATACTTCACACTTAGATTTTATTAAAAACATTTGAATATATAGAATAAGGATCAAATAAAGATAATGCTAGAATATCAGCATACGATAAGTTGGGTCTGTTCACTTTGCAGGTTGCGAGATAGAGACTGTGGAAGTAGAACTGCAAACATTTGTGTGTGTGTGTGTGTTAGCGCGGGAGAGACTGAGCAGGGAAAAGGAAGGGGTGAGTAGAGGGAGGATATGAGAGCCTTCTCAGGGGACCTTAAACAAACTGACTAAAGTGGTCCTGTTTTCTGATCAGGCACAGAGAGGAGAACACTTAACACTGCTGGAGACACTCTAAACAGCCACTGAGGAATTAGCCTGTTACTGGGAAACTTCACAGCTCTCGCACTGGGCCGTGTCCCCGACTAAGTAATACAGAAAATAGAACAGGCAATAAACGCCAACAAACAAATGCACACATTCGCACACCCATCTGTCCCTAACCCTCACTCACACACACACATACGCACACACACAGGTGCATAAGGACATGCTATATCTATGCCAATAAGTGTGATGCTCACCTTAGCCGTCTGACACCAGCAAGGATAAACACGTAAACACCAACACAACACAAGCTACCATATGCGCTGCGGACCCTCGGAGGAAAAGCGGCAGATAATGAATGGGCCCCTCACACACTCCAGAGTTGTGTCGCAAGTGACTCGAGACAAGGAAAAATATGTTTTCGCTGAGGAAAAGCAATGACCTTATTCCTTCTCTGTGTTCGTACACAGCATCCTTTTGCCTGCATCACCAGGTTTTGGCGAAACAAAGATGAGCTTAAATTTAGGCCCCATGATGTCAACACAAACACAGGATAGAAAGTTCATTTTTAATTAGGTGTCCCCCCTTTTCTAAAGTTCATTTCAATTAGTCCCACCTCGGCCCCACTTTCAGGTCTCAGTGATTTGTCAATGCCTCAACATCTATGTAGCGCAGTGTGGTCACAATGCAGCGTGGTAATGTGTGCGTGTATGTTTTTGCATGCGTGTTTGTGTTTATGTTTTGTGTGTGCGTGACCTCGACAAAAAGGGACTCCTGTGCCCTTGACATTTCCTTCTTGTTTTTATGATGAATTGCAGGGGTTATTTACTAGTTCATTGGAGAGATGCACAGATCGCTGCTTTGTTCCCGAACACGCGCAAAGAAATGCAGAGACATCCATAAATATAACTGCTCTGGGAGTTTCACTGTCTCTCCTAATAGTAAAAGTACAAATGTTTTTTTCTATTAGGTAATTTACTTATTCCACGTGTGTACAGACGCTGAATTGAATCTGAAGTGTAACATTTTTTATTTTTTTTAGGCTGTATTCCCTTTTTAAATTAATCATTTTACAATTTGGTATGTCATGGTTTTGTAAGGTTTCTTAGTCTGTATTTTTTACTTGAGTAAGAGACAAGTTTCTGTGGCCTTGTCATGTCCGATTACATTTTTTCTGAATCTGACTGCTGTATTCCCAAAAAATATTTTTAATTGAAGTTAATTTAACTCTATATACAGCACGTCAGCTGCCTTTATCTAAATTCTACATTTCAGAGCAGGACATGTGGAGAAACCTGCAGACGAATCATTCTGCCTGGTTTTGTGTAGGTGCCGTGGCTCGATGGCCCATATGTCCTATGTAGGAAGGTGTTCTATGTCTGCTCTGTCCATCCCATGACACCCTCACATAAGCCGATCAATCAGCTGTAATGAAACCCATCAGGTCACCTTTGAAATTTATCATTTTTTTTTGTGGACGTAAAATGAAACGCCCCATGATGGTATAGAAGCTAAATTTAGAGTACCTATATGCTAACATGTCTCTACCCCTCCTCCCCAGGTTTATGAATTATGCTGAGTGCATAGAGGCAGGTAATATCAAAAGGCTGATCTTGGACGTTTCACTTTGTCCCCTTCTTTTGTTTCCCAGTCAGTGTTTGTAGCCTTATATCTAGATTGTGTAGTTGCACATTCCTGTCCTATCGAAGCACAGAATCAGAAAGTTTTAAATGTAAACATAATGTGAAATGTTTTGTTTCTCATCAGCATATATATATAAAAAAAAGAGAAAAAAGAGCAATCACCTGTCTGCCTGACTTATCTCTTTCACACCGTGTTGTGTTCCTCTCTCTGTGTTTCTGTCGCCGGTTTGAGGTGCTTAGCATCTCTTGTTTGCACACAATCCGTCTGTGATTATTGCCCGCTCGAGGCGTCACGCGCTGTGATGCGTCTTTTCATGAAGCAGCTTCATTTGCATAGATTTTGCCAAGAACCTCTCGAGTCTTAAGGAGGAGTGCTTTAAGAGGAGTTTAGAGATGAGCAATCAGGACGACAGATCGCCTTGTTTGTGTTAAAGCAAGTATCAGCATCATGCAGAGGGGGGGGGGGTTCCAACATTTAAGTGGATTTTCCTACAGTTAGGGCTTTTTTTTTTTGAGTACTCAAGCCAAACCTGGCAACGTCCGACTGTACGGTTCATTTTCTGCAGATGGCACACAAAAAGTCCTTATTCAAGCGTTTGCTAAGAAATAAGCTTTTCTTATGTGTTCGTTAATTTCTTTATTTATTTCTTTATTTTGTTGTCATTTTTTTTCTGCTGAACACAGCTGCTTGGGCCCCACCATGCAGAAAGCCTCAATATGGCTCTCTCTGTAAATCGGAGTCCGGGGGCCTAGAGACAGAAAAAAGGGGAGAACCACCCGGCGAAATTTAGCGCACGATGGCTCCCAGCGGGCATCATTTGGGGACCGGAGAGAATCCCCCCTCCCCGCTTCTCTCGTTCCTTTTTCCTGCACGGTGAGCAGGTTGCACGGCTCAACCCTAACATTGCTGCTGACACAACCACTCAGGGACGGCTGTAACAGCTCTCTTAGCATGGCACCTGTTATTGAGCCGTCAGAGGGAGCGAGAGTGAGAGAATGAAAAAGAGTGTTGGAGAGGGAGCGAGAACAAGGGAGGGAGAAGGAGGTGGGTGTGAAGGCAGGAAAGAGTGAAACTCATTTGTAATTTCAGGGCTGTCACAGTTGTGAGAGGAGGTAATTCTGCTGCCGTGTCGGTGAGCGGACGCACCCGAACGCTCCTCCCTGCTGAGACTGATCCCTTCCCTCATAGTCCAGACTACTTTCTTTTATACATGCATCTCTAATCAGAATAAACAAAGTGATAATAAATAGATGCACGTCAGACTACTTTGTAACCACACAGCGGAGTGTGGCTGTATTGTATAGTGGATACTCTCCTGCTGCTTCTGTTTTGTTGTTTAGATACACAGTCTCTCTTATTTTCCATTTTAATGCAACAGAAATTAATCCCGTGTCCCTTTTATGCCAGAGCTCTCACTTTGTCTCCTGCTGAATACGGTTGACTTTGGATTCATCAAAGTAAAAATTATTACAAAGATTTCGAAGTCTAAACTTTAACCGAAACAAATGACCTTTCACTTAAGTGATTTTTTTCCTCTTTTTTAGCCAATTCAGTGTATTTTAAGAGCTATATCAGTCGTTTATAACATGTCGTCACATCTGTGTGTGGTAGAAGTATGTGGGGACAAAAGCAAGACAAACACTTGGTCTGTTTCATTTCTCTCAAAGCCAATCGTCCGAGGTGCACGGCGAGTAGATGTCCACTGGAGCAGAGCAGTGGCATTCCTCTGCAGAGCAATCAAAATGGATTAAAGCCACCACGCTCAGGCTGCCTCCACGCAAATCAGATATGCCCGTGATGATGATAATCAATCCGTAATAAAATAACACAACATAAATCTGATAGTGTTGTTCCAACAATTTTAATAACATAGATTTAAATATTGCCATGTGCAGTGGAGTGATTTATCGACAAAAAAGTGCTATCAAGCTTATATGCACCCCCCCGTTTCTGGTGGCCCGCCAATAATACCATTAACTGCATTGTTCAAACTCATTATGTGATGAGAAACACAATAATAATCGCAGGACTACAAACGCACAATTTCTCCAATTGAGCTAATCACTTTTGCTAGCATTATTAGTCGCTCTTCCTCTCGCTCTCTCACTCTCTCACTCTCTCTCGCCTGATCTCTTGCTCACTTTCTCATAAATCCTGCGAGAGGCTGTTGTATAAATCCCTCGTGCTGAATTAGTATTGTAATTTCGGGTATCCACGCATGCTTTGCCAGCACAGACCTTGGAGTTATTAATCTGGGGGACAGGTGCCATAGAAACAATATGCTGAGCGGTTGGCCTGGATACCGGGCCGACCCCACCCATGCCAAAGCCCTCAGCGCATTCAATTAGAATAACAAGGTATGGATTGAAGCCCAGTGGTAGTGAACATTAAAAAAAACTCTGTAAAGGCTGAAGATGTGTAATGTGCTGATCTTTTATGTTTCATTAATACAAGTTAAGTTTAAACGTAGTTTGCGAAAGATCTGACTGCTTCATTTTTTTTATGTGACATCAATTTAATAATATTCACATTAAACGCAAACATGGAATGTAAAGTTACCGAGGAATGACCACGTTGGCTCTTTTGACACTCCTCCTCTGAGCCGGGTTGTGTTTGGAGAACCACAAAGTGTGATACTGTGAGGGTTACCTCCTCTCTGATAGAAAAGCTGTTACGCCGCACATATGGCCCACTGACAAACATGACAGATGAAACACTTTGTTTGCTTTTGTTTAAGCACCGGCTCTTCTCCTAATACAAGCCTTTTAAGTGATCAAAAAGGCCCGGCGATATTTGATGTTGTCTGCAGAGCAAGAGGGGGGGAGGCAGAGGAAGTGTCATCCGGTGATATACAGCTCCAGTCCTCTGTCACACAGCGCAGTGTCTGCTGGGAAATAATCTGACATCTTGCGCTCGACACATCTAAGCGATGAGGAGAGAAGGAGGGAGGAAGGGAGGGAGGGAGGGGGAAGAAAAAAGAAGGAGGGGGAGGGGGGGGAGGCGAAGGCAAAGAGTGATGGGACAAAGAGAAGAGGGAGAAGAGAGAGGCTGAGCGGAGCGGGAGTGTAAGCGGGAGAGTTAAAGGAGAGAGAGAGGACACGATCAATTCAGCGGCCCCGTCTCCATCATGTCATCGCCTGTCAGCATAGATTTAAGAATAAAGCTTTTGAGAGACTTTCCAGAGCAACAAACTGATCGATTCCCCGGCAGTGTGGGTTCCAGATGTCACCGACAACGCAGCCGACCCCTCTGTGACCACATGGCAGGGAACGTTACCCTAAGTTTGTTGTGGGACACGGTGAAATCACGTGACTCTTCAAATGCAGTGTTCGTGGGTTAGATGCTAAGGCCACAACTTGGAAAGGGATGGGGAAAACTGCCAGTGCTTTTGGGTGGGACCATTAGAGAACACAGAGAGGCAAAGATGAAGAGAGAGTGACGGAGTGAATGAATCGAGTCATTAAGCATGTGTTTGTGCGAGCTCGACGCCCATGCGACAGAGCCGGGTGGCAGAACGCTTCTGTCGACCGATCTCCATAAACAGACAAACAGATTGGCTCGTTTGCTTCTGTGCTCTGGGCAGCGTTTGTCTCCGGCTTTCATGGGGAACGCTCAGGACTTTCCTCCCCGGGTCTCGGGAGAGGCCGCTGCCTGCGCCGTATTTCAATTTGTAGCCTGGCTTCTTTTAATTAATCTACACCACTGTCAAATGTCAAACTCATTTAGAAAGCACATCTCAACCATTTAGTCCATAAGTAGCTGTAATTTAATATTTAACTGATTTAATGAAGTATTTGACAGATTGAAATGTTCTGAATAATTCAGAAAATGTTTTAGTCAAAGAACTGCATGCATGTTGGTTGCATCTTAAGCAGTTGCTCTCTTATCACCAATTTTCATCAATGGGCGAAGCTATTTTCTGTTCCCCAGGGGAGGGAAACATAAACCTGTCACAACCTATAGATCCCTGTGCAGAAACCCCCCATTGTTGTATAAGTCTAATGTTTCTTAAATGTCATAAAGTGAGCATGGACTTAATTACTTTTTAGACATGCCACTTTCCTTTTTTGTGATATTTTGTCATATGCACACAAAATAAATTGTCAACTTCTGCCTCATGCATTCTAAAAACTAAAAATCATCAGGGCATTTATATCCTTACTCTGGTCAACGTCATCTCAGACATGATGATTGAGAAAGCTTAATGTAGAAACAGCGTTGAGATTCATGTTGAAGCCTGATTTTGTTTTTTCCTGACGTTTTCTGTTTCATATGACGCAGGGAAAGTGATCAAAATTTAAATGTGATTATTTTAACATAGGTGATAATGATTCAAACACATTTTAGCACACATTTTTTTTAGTACAGTGACAAAGATATTTGAATGACTTGGCCTAACAATGATAATAAAGGACTAAATGATGTGTTAAAAGTAATATCTGCCGGCAGAGTGGAACAAATTCTCCTCTGGCCAGTGGAAAGAGAAAACCGCACTGATTCCACTTCTGCAGCACTGAGGGGAAAATCTACCTCTGAGTATAAAACCTTATGAAATTGTACAACAACAAAAAAGATGAAAATGAGATAAAACTGACTCTTCTTCCTGTCACTGTAAATCTCTCTCACACACACACAAGCATTATTTTTACCCAACTGCCTTTACTTCCGATTCTTCAACCCTCTCGCTCTCGCTCGTCTTTTGGTTTCACTGTGGAGGGCAATCGTTACATGAGTGATGGTACCCATCAGTGTAGTGCATGTGTTGTAAAACTGTCAGCCACTGACAGATTGACTGACGTGGTCAGCCCTTCGATCACAACAGCAAAGACGAGAGACATACAGAGCTAAAGACATGCGCTGAGAGAGATAGAGAGAGAAAGATAGAGAGCGAGAGAGAGAGAGAGAGAGAGAGCAAGAGCGAGACACAGAGAGAGGAAACAGGTGCATTTGTAATGTTTTGCCTTTTTTTCTGTGAGCACTGATCAGATCTCGCACTAAACTCAAACCATAAAAAAACAAACACGACTGCTCCTCAAACGAGAGCGCAGAAAGACGAGAGGAAAACGACAGATATATGGAGAAGTAGTGTTCCCGTGTAATTTCCAACAGCTGTTGATTCAAAGGGAAAAACTTTATTCGGTCCAGATGGTCTCAGTCAGTGGCAGAATGAGAGAGCTGACTTCATTGGCTCCAGCCATGTGTTTTTCCTCCTGATAGAAATTAAAACGGTCGTTCGTTTGTCACTGCTCACTACACAGCTTAAAATGTAGCAATGAAACGTTCCTTGGCGATAATGCACCATAATTACTCAAACGCCTGTTCTTTATCTGCAGCAGAGGGAGGACAGAAGGAACATTTTCTTCAGATGAGATTTTAAAAACCCAGAGAGTTTGCTCGAGCCACAGTAAAAGATGAAGCGCCAAGTCCAAAGCAGAGAGCCATGAGCCTGTCACCCTAGCAGAGGAAATGTCAATCCATGGGACAATAGAGCAGAGTTTGATGTTAATTTGTATTTCTACTTCTAATCAGCTGTTAACCTGCTGCATTAACACGGTGTGTGAAGTATCAGGGACAAACGTCAGCAGCTCCTCCACAGGGCCCGGATCCCGACAGGGGACGAGAGTGGACGTCTCTCTGCCAGCAAACATCTCACGCCTCACAAACGAGGTGAAAAGCCCTGCGTGGGCGCGGGCGGGGGGGTTAACGGTTGCCTCAGACTGCCAGTTACATATAAATTCAGGCGTGCATCGGAAATAAGAGTAAAGAGTGTCTCGGCAGTCACCGTTACGGAGATGAAAGACTGGAGCGCGACAGAGGCTGAGTCATTGCGGAACCAAACTGACACGGAACAGAAAATATATGTACAAGCTGGTGGTTTTTTTTTCTCTGTGGTGCAGATCCAAAGTCACACACACGAGCGGGACGGCGGTGTGCGACCGACACGTAGATGTGACGTGTGCTGGCTTGACTCAGACTTCCACTACAACATCCTGGTCCCCGCAGCGCCACATTAACTGCGAGTGCTGCTCAGTGAATCATGAGAGGAGATGTTCTGTGTGATAGTGACTGTTCCACACTCGACCGCTTGCATGAGTCCAGTCATGATGCTTTGCGGGAAATATCGCAGCCGCTTGCCTTAGAAGTCTGTTTCATTTTTGTATTTTTTTGTTTGATCACCGTGTCTTGTTCAACCTGCGTGTGTTTAAAACCTGGCACGAGGTTCATTGAGCTTTTTCTGATGCCTGCTGAAAATGTCAGCTGTTAAGGTCCCCACACAGTTTCACCTGCCTGTCCTTGTTCTCCACACTTCTGTTTACTCTCTGCATGAACTGAAGATCATGCAATCATATGAAAGCATGCTTTATAATTAATAGCAGAATTAGTTGAGGAAAATAAATTAGTTTTCATCAATATCACAATTATATAATTTAAACTATTGACAAAAATTTTAATTTTATTGAAAAATAAATCAAAAAACCTCAATGAATTTCTGCTAAAGAAAATGTAACTAGCACACACCTTGTAGCAGTATCAGGTCTGAGACAGCAGCACAATAAAACAAAGACTAATGTTAATGTTCTCTAATTTTAAGAAACAGAATTGAATGTCTCACACACACAATTTGACGGTTTAAACCACAGATTCATCTTCGTATTCACTGTTTCTCATTGCACTGAAAGGAAGGAGAGGAATGTTTTAAGTTTATGATTTTCTCACACAATGCATTTATCATAACTTTAAATGTGATTAAATCACATTTGTGTTACAATAAAATAAAAGCTGTGTCGAAGGAAATTGAACTGGGGTAAACTGCTGCTCGGTTTGTGCTGAAACAGATAAAAAATATAACACAAAAAAACAACCACAAGAAAAGATGAAACGTGTAAACGGCAGCAGATTGCGAAACACTAAATGAGTATTGTGCCGCTCTCATTGTGGCTCAGACTATACACGGAGCATCTGATTGGGTAATCTGTGTCTCTGCTATGGCCTTTTAAACTGTACATTTGCTGACAATTCAATAATTTCCCATTTCACAAATCATCCCAGTGTTTAGTGTCTGTATTAAGATTAAACTCCTCAGAAAAACAGTCAAAGTATCCATAGAGATAAGAGCCGGGTTTCTCTAAAGATCACTGTTCACAACAACAGGAGTTTCCACAGCAGCGGTAGAGGTGGACCTATTAAGTCATTCTCGATTAGTGCTAGTTATCTCTGCTAATCTGTGATGTTTTGGGGTCGTGTGCTTCACTTTGAGGCGGAAACAGGCGCTGTGACCTTATGAATGATGACTAACACAGAGCCAGTCAGACGAGTAGCGGCACAACGCTCCCCGCTCGGCCAGGCAAACTGGATTTTACCACACGGACAAGAGAAGTGAACACTATTCACCTCTCAGTTACAGGGGACGATAAACGGCACAACACACACATTGCGCACTTAGGGATCTGTGTATTTACTGATACACAGATGGTGGTGATGCAGAAAGAGAACAAAAACAAATTCTGAAAAACAAAAAAGACTGTGAATGTGAAAAGGGAATCCGCAAACAATTGATATTTAATTTGAATACGCTCCTTATAACAAATCAAATCGTCGACTTATAGAGACCAGTGTTTGTGTGTGTGTGTGTGTGTGTGTGTGTGTGTGTGTGTGTGTGTGTGTGTGTGTGTGTGTGTGTGTGTGTGTGCGGTGGTGTGTGTGCGCACGCTGAGACAGAGCAGAGACAGGCTATCACCAGATGAACCACGAGCATTTGCATGTCAGGAAGTATGTCAGCCAATACGGGACAGTCCCAGGCTGAGGGCCTTGGTGTTTTTATGCCCTATTTCATCAACATGCACATACAGTGTGGGGACATAGGGGCAATAATGTAACATTCATATGAGAAATGGACTGTGATGTTTTAAAAATGTATCATCTCATTTCTGTAAATGCAGACAAACATCCAGCTTATGTACATTGTTCAAACTCACTCGAGTAAAGTCCAGTCTCAAAGCTACACATTCCTTCACAGTATTTAAAAATTTTTCCACAGTGCTACTTGACGTTATCCATTTTCCTCTTCCAGAAACGTTGCATTAGATTTCCAATATTCACGGTGTGTTTTTCCATGCTTCACAGATCAAGACTTCATGGGCTTTTTAGATGAAAAATTATCAATACAAGATGAAGCATCAGCAAAAAAGCAGTGACACATTGCCAACATGCTCTTGTTCCCGGTGCCAGCATCAATAATTCAGCCACTAGCTCATAACTTTATTTTCAATGCATAATTGAGGCCGACCAACGTCTTCTGTAGCCAGTTATATGTAGAGTGATTTTTAAACAATGAGAGGAGCCGTCCATTAAGCATTTAACATCTTCTCTTTTCCGCAACGTGCTGGAAAGTGTGAAAGTGTCTCTCTCTTTGTGATTTGTGTTCAGTGGTGTGAGAGGTGGGGGGGTGTTTTGTAGTTACTGTAAACATGAAAGTCTTATGATGATAACTGTGGGAAAGATGTGGTGAGTAAATGAAAACGTGTCGACTCCACATTAAAACAGTGCGGTTTGGAAAGGAAGGGGGGGGTCTCAGGGTGAGATGAGGTTTCTGTACCTGCACTCGTCATGTGATTTGTGTTTGTGTGCGCAGTGCGTGTGGCGGGCGATTTACAGGTTGTCAAATTGATTTTTATTAAGCTAATTATGTTGGTATCTCAGTTGCCTGTATGTTTAAATATAAATCTTATTTTCAGAAAACTACTTTCAGGCACCCTCCTCCTTCCAGTGACTCATTATATGACCCGACCAGAATTCTCATTTGCTTTGTACTACTGCTTAATAAATATTGATTTACTATTTTAATTACATGTTAATCTCAAAACTCATAGGTGCCACGGTTATGACTCTCTCAAGTCACTCTGCAAATTTCCTGTTTGCAAATATTTATTGAGGATGGCATCCTGAGAGGGCCATAAAAGTGAATAACAATCATTAAACAGAGACTAGCTGTCTACAATATCCGCACAAGTGTCAATATCAGCAGCCGAGCTTGACCCGACCACTAATCAATTACATGTACTGTTTTATTTTATCTCCAAAGACTATGATTATCCAGGCACACAAACAAAATGAAATAGTTAAACAAAAATGAAAAAAAACAAAAAACACTGCTTTATTGAGTTAAGACACTGACACAGCAAATCAGTGTTGCATGTTTTAAAGCCATATTCAAAGTCTAATAAATAGCAATAAATGATTAAACACAAACCCTTATACAACGTGGTATCATGTATAGCTATTTAACCTTTTAGATGTTTTTTTGTATTTAGTCAACTGGAAAATTATTCCTGGTTTTAATTGTATTCTTGAAAAATGCTGCAATAACTGCAGCATTTTGTCTTTTTTCCACAAGAATTCATAATTTTGTCTTATGAATTCTTGTGGAAAAAATATCAAAGAAAAAATAAATGGAAAAAGCCTGACAGAAGATTAGAGTTACTGTGGGTCAGTTTTAACTGAAATTACGTTTTTGTTTTTTTGCCAGATGTGATGACAAATGTTTCAGTGGACGTATGAACCTGCGACTTTCTGCTGATTTATTAATCAGTCTCACACATTTTTATGAATAATTTGAACTAACTTTTATTTGTCTTTAACTAATTAAACATTGTTCAAATAAAAGTGACAAAAAAAGGCATCACAGACGATTAAATTGTGAATTGTGGACTGAGGCAGCATGGAATAAATAAAAGTTAACAAATAAGCAGACATTTTTAAATTGAAATGGACTGTTTTTATTGCAGTACTGCCATAGTGTTTATACAAATTGTGAAAAACATAATTTGCTCTACACTTTATGTATACCTAATTCTACAGTCAAACCTGACTGTATGCATCCCCCCCCCTTTCAGTCTCGCCTTCCCTTTCTCTTGCTTTTTCACTCTCATTTCAAATCCTTCACCCACAGGCTGAGAACGCATTAGGATGATTAGGATGGTAAAAATTAAAAAGAAATAATTGTGTTGGTTTTCAGCAAAAGCTGCAAATGAAGAACAGTATACAACCTCATTTTAATCTCATCTGGCCCAAACAAAACGGACAGCGTGTAAAATATTTGCTTTAGATAAGAGGGTGAAGGAGTGTGTGTTTGGGGATAATCCCTGCAGCATGTAGTGTTTGCATGGTTTGTTCCTGAGATCAAGGTTGCTGGTTTAATTGAGCTCGTACTGGACCCAGAGCCGAGAGAGCAAGGCAGAGGAGCATCGACAAACTATGAAATGGTTCCAATATGGCCAATCGATGAGGCTTTGTGAGCAGCTCCCTTGGGGCTTTGATTTTCCTCTCAAACAACAATCCAGGATCTCCGCTCTTCAAAGGCAAACTCCATCTTTGCTGTTATTGTTGTTGTTGCTCTCCCCGCGTTTGAGTGATGTCATCCGAGGTCGATTTTATCCATGTCCATAAAGGCTCTCCCACACTTGAATCACCCGGGAGACGTCCTCTGTTGGTCTGTGCAATGGTTACAACAACCAATAAAGGTCAATCTCCCATGGTAATGGCCAATTGGGTTTGTTCCCATTATTGGCCCTCTGAGCTGTGGTCAACAGATGGAGAGCTGGCACCACTGACACGAGTTACACTCCAACCTTAAGGAGGCTCCGCTCTGGTTCCAAGTGCTGTTGTGCGACTCTCTCTCTCTCTCTGAACTTGTGTTGGCCCATGCATCCCTCTATCATGTGCAGCTCCTGTATACGGGGCCCTGTCACAGTGGCATCACAGGAGAGTTGCCAGTGAGGGCTAACCGTCTAACCATTTCATCTAATTGCCTCATTAATGATTCACTGGTGTTAGGCTGCTCTAGCACTTCGCTGTGGGGAGCAAATCGTTCTGATTGGTTTGCCTCTGTCAATTATTGATGAGGCAGTGATCTGAAGCGCTAACACCTGGCTTTGGAGGTCCAAACGGCCCTGCATTCCCATCACACACTCTCTTATCACACACCCTGGGACCACATTCAGTGTAGAGGGGGCTTAAGTCTCGACTGTTGCTGTTCTCTGACAGTGGATGTAGCATGCCCCGGGGCAACGGCTGTGATCTCAGTTGTAGAATATTAACTCATAGAACATGGCTCACCGCTGCGCACGAGATGGACAAAACAGAGACAGAACGCTCGCAGTGATTTGTGCCGCAAGTAGTGGAAGGCAAACACCAACAATGTCACATGGAGAGGGAGCCGCTGATACTGCTGTGTGTGTGTGTGTGTGTGTGTGTGTGTGTCTGTGTGTGTGAGATGAGACCACAGATAACAGTAATATTTCAAATAAATGTCTTTAGTAAGTCTTTAGTAACAGTAGGAACACAAATACAGTCTCGACTGCATCTTTTACAATGATAATTGCATTTATATAACATGCTCAAGTGTAAAAAAAACCACAACCTTCACTAAGGAGAAAACATATTAACTGAAAAAGAATAAATGTGTGACATTTAACATGATAATTATCAATATGGAATGATGAACATTTTTATCTTGATATCATTTTTGGTCATATCATCCAGCTTGTCAATATTCGTTTGGTTGATGGTTTATATTGGGTGCAGTGTAGGAATCTTTATAGATGGGTCACGTAGCTATAGTATAGTTGTAGTATTCTACTATATCTGGACTTGTGTTAAATGTGCCACCCACAAAGTGCGGCTTCTGGCTACAGGACTCATTCATACTCCGTGCAGGAGCTGCTGAGGCCGCTCACCAAACTTTGGTTCTTTCAGGACACAACAGCAGAACAAAGAGCCGTGTTTCTGCGTTTTAACAGAGTAAAGCGTGAACACATTGATTAATGTAAAGGGATGTAGACATGGAGGAGACTCACCCACACTGTTAGTGAATTTGCTCGTCTTTCTTTGGCCTTAATTGAAGATGATTAAAGAGTCACCCCCCATGCTGACGCCACTGTCACTCTGAATCTCAGCCAAGTGGGCTTGCCACGTACACTCACAGGGTGGTCACTCTGCCTTTGTTTTCCGACTGGAAACAGTGACAGCAGAGCCGTCCCCACCCCCCAAACCCGTTGACTCACTGTGTGTCACCATAAACCCTGTATGGACAGACAGAGTTTACACGAGGCGCCCCTATATGGCTCACAATGTGTTCACTCACTAACTTATAGTGCATGTTGTGTGTGTGTGTGTGTGTATGGATGCAATGCGCTAAAGTGTGTGAGAAAGTTGTGGTCGGATTCAAACTCTAATGACTTTTTTTCTCTTTTCTTGTCCGACTCCTCCTCTCTCCTCTTCCCCTCCATCGTTCTCTTTCTGTCAACAGATAACCTACCGGCTGAGCAGTGATGACATCGCGGCGGCTGACCAATCGCAAGAAGGCACCTACAAAGCACAACATTAGAAAAAATGACTTCACGGAAGAACAAAAGAAGAGACCCGCTGAAATCCCTCGAAATCCCTACAGCGACATTCTTGAAAGCCTCTTACTACTCCCGTTTCCCTACTTGATATTTTACATCCAGCTTTTTTCTACAAAACACACAAAAAAAAGAAAAAGAAAAAGAAAGAAGAACCGTACTGATGACATGGTTGTCAACGCCAGACATTGGAGGAACTATTTTCTCTTGGTGGGAAGATCACTGATGCATGCTTCTGTAAATAGATCATGATAAAAACCCTATTCTTATTCCTATTATAGGAAGTATACCAAGTCGCTCTCACCAACTTCATAAACCTTCACGACTGTGGATAGAGTACTGATGGCTCATTTTTTTTCCTATATGAAGTCAGTATTCTTCTTACCTCCTCAGAGACCATGTAATTATCATTTCCCTCATCATTTCTCTACTCGCTGGAGTTAGTTGGACTGAAAAATTGTACTTGCTCTTCGTCTTATTCTCTTTACAAAACAGCCTAGTCTTCCTCTCCAATATCTAAACAAGTACATGTAAATAGAGACGATTGACGACAACAGCATGGAACAGAACATAGTGTATATGTACCACTCCCCTCGTAGATCACAAATCTCAGTATGTGGATATTTCAGACAACCTTTTTAAAGCGTTTAAAATATTGAACTTGTTTTTCTGATAGTTAAAGACATACTCCCAGGTATCTGGACATTTTGTGTATATGAATAGATGCATAAAGGCAGTAGCTATAGATAATGTGGTTACTCGACTACCTGGCAAGCGTATTAAGGCAGTAATTCTTCTGGTTTCATCACTGAACGGTCAAAGTGAAGAGGAAAAGAAGGCTGTTCAACCTGAGCCATGTGTCCACCTTGGCCTTTCTAAACGTTTTTTTAACATTTAAAATTTTATAGTGTGGTAATTTATTTCTCTCAGAAGCTATCTACTTATTTTTTTGATTGCAATAACTCCCTTCCCCATCCACATACAGTATTTGGGTTGGAGCTGCTGTAACCGTCAGCCTGAGAGGACACGTTTTTTTCTTTGCATGGTTTGATACGGTGCTCTAACAAGGAGCCTGCACATCGAAGAAAAGGAACTCATCACTGATTGCAATGGAGACACGAGGACTCCGACCTCCGTCTCCTATGGATTCTCAAGAAGACACAAATGGACGGACAGATAATATGCCAAGCCAATGAACAGACAACCTCAAAGGTTACCACCCTCACTAGTGAAGACAGAGCAAACCTTTGCATGGACAACAGGGGAAATGCCAGCTCGTTGAACACCTCAGCTCCATCACCGTGCATCCTCTACCTCTCAGTGTGTGTTGTGCAACAAGAAACCATGACTTTTTTCAGTGTCCCCTCTACTGTCCGCACAGCAGTGGGGACACACAGAGGGGGGGTGGGGGAGTCGCTCAGAGCGCGTGCATACAGATGCACAATCATACGCAGCGCCACTCGATTATATTGCTGTATATATGTACAGTGTATCCACTATGTATAGTCCCAGATGCTGTACTTTGCATGTTGACTTGTAGATGGAACGTGAGCATTATTCATAGACGAGATTGAGCAGGAAGGCCGAGTCAGTGGGTTGACTCTCTGAACCAATGCAAGCTCTTTGTCAGCTTTATGTGCCCTCACTTTGCTTTCGGAAAATGTATGCGAACCTGACTGAAATGGTTTGAACGCTCCCGATCCTCTTGTGCAAGGTCCTCGTCAGCCAAACGGTGATGCTGATGGGTTTTAAACCCTTTAGAAGGGACACGTAACCTGCCTCTGATGACAGACAGAGCCCAGCCACAGTGAGCGTGGGTAGGAGAAGAGAAGATGGAAGGCAAACTGGGGCGCTCCAATTAAGTGGCAGCACACAAAGTGGCATGGGGCATCCTGCCAGCAACTGTCTATTCATCCTATGTCAAAGGGATTTGCACATCTCAATGAGCGTACGCGCTGCCAGAGAAGTCCGAGAGCAGAGCAGGGGAGAGCAGGGAAATGAAAGCGAGGCTCAAGGGAGAGGATCGACGAGAAAAATGTTTGGATTTCTACCAAAAAATGTTAGATTGTACTGGACTCATGTTCAAGTATTCTCCTACTCTGTCTACATATATAATTGTCTTTTCTTGGAGAGTTCAATAACCCCTCGACCTCAGACGGTTACACCATCATGCGGCTCTCTAGACTGTCCGGACCTCTTGTGCTGTCCGAGGTTAACGTTGAGTTAATGAGCCTGGCTCCCAGCTCAACCAGATGTTCAGCCTTGTGGTTAAATACCTGTTACCCTTCTCTGGCGCCTGCCAACTACAGCTGAACTCTTCCTGGACACAGCATCATGAACAGCTTCACCAAGTAACAAATTATGATGTGGGAGCAACTTCAAAGTGTGTAAATCAAGTTTCTTTTTTGACTTAAGATTATCAAAATGCATTGCAATCTACCAGCAGACACAAATTACCAAGGAAAACAGTCACTGTATCAGAAGACATGTGGATACGTACTCCGTATTCCACTTCCTGCAGCCGATTTACATGAAAAAAATCTCCTTAAATCATATACTGTCAGATCGCATTCAATCATAGGAGCGTATTTACAGTCAACATGTAAACAAACTTCAAATCAAGACTTATGACTTAGAGGTGATTAGTTAAAGCAGATTTAAAATACAGGAAGGATGAAGATGTCACCCAAACATGAGAAAATAGTATGTGGTAGAAAACAAGACACTGAGCAAGAGCTGATCTTCTCTGAGCCTCGAGGCTTTTCACTTTCTCTGAAATTAAACAAAGCCCCATCTCTGTGCAGCTGCAGGCTATTTGTGACGGGTTGGTTTGTTTTGATATGGTTTTGCATGTAAGTGCTCTGGTGCTTTGCCCTGGTCGTCAGGCAGCCAGTGCACTTTTATCTGGCAATGACCCTGACCAATGTAAGGACACATATGTAAACATGCACAGATGTTCACAACCAAAATGTGTGAAAGTGGATCCAAACGCATAGAGGCACATCCCTGCTCTTATTTAACAACACACACACACCACACACACAACCATGCTAATCTAAACAGCAAGGCTGTATGTAAACAGATTGTCGACATAATGGGATTGTTCAGTGTGCAAACAATAAGCTGTTAGCGTAATCACAGGTCAAAGATATATTACCCAGAGGGCCACGCTGTAGGTATATTAACATGATGGATATGTGGGAGAGAGGAGGGGGCAGGGGATATGAAGGATATAGAGCTCTAGCGATTCAGATTTACCCCCTATCGGGCCCCCGTCCGCTGCGATTCTCTCCTCTGCCTCCCTCGCATTGGCCCCATTTAATCAGCCTTTGTCCTTCCCCCATTCGCCCACGTCTTACTTACACTCAGTTCCTCCATTTTTGTTTGTTTTATTAACATTTCTCACCTCTAATGCCTCAGTCCCATCTTTCCTCCATCCTTTAGATAGATCTAATTTATTTCAGCAAAGTCTGAGCCAGTGAGTTTCTGACGAACAATGTGATGAGTAGAACAGCTACACAGTTTATTCAGATAATTCTAGGTTATACCTGACCAATGCCGGAAACAAGAGCAAGAGCGTCTCACTGAGTATCAGCAAACAAGTGCTGTGTCAGTCAGGATAAACCCTGTGCAGCTTACTCCATTGCACATACAGCTTATTAACTTATCTCTGCTTTATTTGATTACCATCTAGCCCAATCGCTCAACTGGTTAATAAGTCCATGTCGTCCTGACTAAACACTCCATTAGTGTCATCACTGGCAAGCTTGTGTGTGTAGTGCATACGTCTGTGGGCCAGTGGAGCGGATACACTTTGGGCCTGAGTGACACAGAGTAAACACAGGAGCAGAACACTGGGAAGAAAAACAACCTGTAAGACACAGAATAGGTACAAAGCTGGCCCGTCTATTGATGACGACAATCAGGAACAACGTCAGGAACTTCAGCCTGTTTGGCTTCAGGTGTCATTTAAGGCTTCTGTAGGAACATCCCACATGTGATGGAATACAGTAAAGCCGCCACTTGGAAGTCAAATATTTGAATAATCAATCAGAGACCCTCAAGTGGAGGATACAGGGTGATTTTTGTCTGTCAGTGTCCAGTATATTTCTGAGGACCTTTCAGTTCCCAGTAGTGGCTGCAGAGTGAGCGCTCATCAAGTCATCCTGTCTGCTTTGTGATCTTTGATTTTAGTTTGATTTGATTTTAGGGTTTTTTTACACATTTCCTAAGTGTTGTTGACATAGTTAGTGTGCATTACCCCAGAGTGAGAACTTGGCTGGTTTGCTATATTACCTGAACATAGCTGTCACCCCAAACCTTCCCCCAAACCCGGTTCAAAAAGCTTGCAGCATAAAGGAACAAATTGTTTGTCGATTGACAAAGTTCTTAGTCTGGTTTGGGTCTACAATACAGTTTTGGAGGCAAACCAAAAAGTTCCACAAGGATAAACAGAATAGTTCAGGCAAACGGTTACAAAATGTCAGCATAGGAGGCCCAAGGGTATTGTAGTATTCAAAGCAGACCACCATGTTAGACCGAATGAAAACAAATGCATAAACGAGTGGCGATAACATAAACCTTTAGGATCATTAAATCGTCCTGTGTTTCTATGTGAAGTAATGTTCACGAAACTTAAAAGTATTCAATGGAGAAAAATAATAATGGAACGAGTAGCTCCTCTGACTTACACACATACAGTATCTGCCCCCCCTCTCTCACACACAAGCCAACACACAAACACACTCTGTCTCTGTGAAGAGTGGGGTGTCACGATTAACAGTGACCTCAAGCCAGACATGGTTGGGGTAGTGGGAGTGGGGCCAAAGGTGAAAGGATTACAGTGTGTCAACCATGTCCACTGCTCTGCTGTAATCCTGACCTCCAGGCCGACCCCAGACTCTGGAAACATGACTCACACGTCTCAGCTCAACAAGTTATAAGTACATCACCATATTACTCACAGAAACACTAACTCGTTTGTACATTTCAACTAAAAGGGGATTTTTAAATGCTTAAAAGAAAAGCCTAGGAAGTTGTATTGGATTCGGCACCAGAGATACATTGGATGAGGGTTGATCTAACAGCCAGACAGCAGCAAAGATAGGGCAGACCTCCTTATGTCACAAAGCTAATGACAGGGATGAATAATAGAGCCTTTAAAGCCCTTACTCCCACCTCATTCTGGCCTGCACATAAGCTAAAGCCATCGAGCCCCTCTCCGAGATGAGATGGGCTCCCAAGAAGATTTGGGGGGGATGGAGGGAATCGGCTTAACCCAAATGCCTCAATTGGAATAAATGCTCTGGGCTGACCAAAGTGTAATACCATTGATAAATGCTGTAAACCAAATCTTTAGCATCTGATTAGGTAGCGGAGGATAACGGATCCTTTTTTAACCAACATTAGCTGTGGTGAGATAGCCCGGAACATTACGTGAGGGTTTGTTCGAGAATGTACGGAAACACGCAAACGCTGAGTTTGTTATGAGCAGTTGAGGACTTTTACAAATAGCCAAGTTGCTCTTACAGAAATAAATAAATGGGGGAATAATAAATCGCCAGAAGCTGCGGACAGGTGGCATTTCAGCCTGCACCATTTAGCTGTGCAGTCTGGTTCCTGACAGCTTGATTTAGTCTCCTGCACCTGAGCCAGAAAGGAGAGAAATTAACGGCAGGAAAAACAGCTTAACTAGATTCCAATTTACCTGCTTTGAAACATAATGATGAAGCTACTCTGCAGGATGGACCTTTTTGGTACCTGTAGCAAGACCATTGAGTTGAGGCAAATGTTGTGTAAACCCATTCACACGGATAGAGGCATGGCACAGCCAAGGAGGTAACGCAACTCTGCCATCTGAGCCAGGTTGTGTTCAAGGGAGACATTAGGGTTTTGTCTTTAGGGTGTAAAATAGAGATTAAAGTGGCTCAAGGGGAGATGCCAGGATGTGTGCTGTTCTCCCTGCTGTGAACAGGGTGTAATCCTTCAGTTTCAGAGAAGTGAAAAGTTTGTGGAGTCCAGAAAGTTACGCATACATCCCTTCTGGGCCCCCGACAGAGCAGAGAGTGGGAAACAGCAGGGGATAACCATATGTTATCAAAGTGTTCTTCAAAGCTCCCGTCTTTCGTCCACTAAATTATACAATATCATCACATACTGTATACCTGACAAAAATAGAAGAAACATAATTATGCAGCTCAATGTACAAACAGACACAGAATCATTTCTTGGAAAGTATGTTTTAAGAAAAGTGTTGCCTTTGAAAAATGAAGGGATGTTTTTGTTTTCCTGCAATTTCTCAACAGTGGCCGTGTCCTGATGGTGTGGGTCAGCTCATGATTTTGTATTTACATGCTTTTAAAATACTGCTGCTGCCGGACAATTAAAAATTTATGGTTCCTATCAAAATGAGCCCCTTCTGTTTCCAGAGGTTAATTTGTGCTCGCCCCTCATTTCAATTGTACTGTAGTAAATGTCCACATTATTTCCCACATGGGCCTGGACCAGGGGTTTGATTATCCAAAGGTAGGCCACGGTCGGCTCTAGTATTGTCAGAGGGGTCGTAAGCTGCAGTAACGGCTTCTAGGGTCTTATTGCTATGGCGATCAGCCCCTTGCCACTTGGCCTCCATGACCCCAGTCAGAGATAAGCTTTATAGGAAAGCACATTAACATGCTCTGGCAGTCACCTCCCTCCTTTATCAAAGGCAATTCTATGAAATCAAGTGTTTATGGAGCCCCAGTGAGGGTACAGAGCTGCTGATTGCCTGCATTAGAGGTTGAGTGTAAATGAGCTGGAGCTGGACAATGGACCTGTAGTCATGGGAGGAGCTGAGGATGTGATACTGATGTTATTCTCACTAAATGAGCAATATTTTTTAATGACCGCAACAGCCCAAGAGCAGGTTACCAGCCCCGGCATCACAAATATTGTCTGAGGTCTAAATATATCCATGTCTTCCACTCTTTCTACAATAACTGACACTACCATAACAAACGTTTAATATGCTTTTAGATATGATGTAACATTACGTCTTGGAATTATTAAGTATGTTGCTGTAGACTTTAAGTAACAGAACCTTCCTTTATTGTCGTGCTACACCGGTTCTATTCACAAAATTGTCAAAAGGATGTTTTTTTTATTTCCTTGCACATCTGTTACATTTATACAGACATTTCCCTGTGGCTAGGAACACAAAACTACAGAGGTGTCAGTGGTGTGTGCCTGCTTACAGCCTGATCACTGCTGAAAGATCCTTTCAGTGCGTCTACAGTGATGGATGGTGATAGCCCTGTGTCTTTGTACACATCAGGGGGCTCTACTGTTGTCACTGGACAGATAGAGGGAGCGAGAAAGAGAAAGATGTAGCCGCAGCTTAATGTCCTTCTCTGGTGCTGTGCATGCTCTTTCCTATTTGCTTTTCCCTTCACGGCACGGTTAACATCGTAAATTAACCTTTTCAAGTCCCCCGTGCTCAGAGACTGGTGCGCAGTATAGACAAAGGAGAAAAATAGATCCGTGTTATGCAATGCGGTAGCACCGGTTAGTGATGTAGCCTGTTACAGAATCGAGCTCTTCCTTCTTCTACTTCAGTGATAGGGAATAAAAAAATAAATAACCACACTTTCCTCAGACGAGCAAACATGTTATTTTACGTGCATGTCCTGTGTACTCTGCATATCAGTGAGAGGCTGCTTTTTGTTCTCCATCCTAGAAATGTAAATGACACACATGAAAGAAAACATACTGTAGATCCCTCTGTTCTTGGTTCAAGTCTGTAAATAGGATGTAAATAACAAACAGCTATGCATGCTAATATACAAGCAATTTGTTCAGGTACTTTTGTAATCCAGACTTCTCATATGGCATGTAATGATGAAAAAAGCAAACATGGAAAAAACATAATAAATTGTGAACACAAATATGGTTTGTAAACAACTTCAAAACTGGAAAATATATGTCTTTGCTGTTAATGTTTTCTTACTGACGACTAATGCATTGGCCTGCCATTTACTACAGTGCTCTGCTCATGCTACTTTTTTATGTTTCGTAAGATAGGGCCGAGGCAAAAAGGACCATAAATCACTGGTTTGTGGAAGAGCCGGGTTGGGGGAATAAGAAGATGAGGGGAAGGATGGCCGTCTGACCATGTCGTTTTTCCATTGCAGCTGCACATTCACATGCACACACTTAATTGATGACATATCCTTAATGTCTAACACAGACTATAAAATACCATGGCAAAAACCGTTAAGCTTAAAAGCAGTAGAACCTGGCCTGCCATTTGAGTTATCTCACCAAAAAAAAACAATCACCAGCTTTAAAGTGTGCTGTTATTTTAAAATAGCACATATTTCTTTCTGATAAGCGAATGCAAAATCATTAAATAAACTACGAAGCTGGAGCAGGCGATTTTGACTCATTCGAAATTCTCCAAATCACGAGGCAACGGAGAGATTTTTGAAAACTTTGACCGATTTTCTTTGCTTGTTTGTAATATATTTCCAGTGAAAAACGATGATCTAAATGCCAAATTTGCCTCTGCCCTAGCAAACTCCAATGTGACAATTTATGAAGACAGAGATGGATGAAGTATGAAGAAAATCTTTCTGGTTTCTAAGAGTGTTTATTTTCCACCATGTTTAGAACCATGTTAAATCCCAAGGCGCTCATGGTAGATGGAAGTGTCTAATTTTTAACCTGTGCTAAAGATATTTTAAATTTAATAAATAATTATTGTAACAAGAAAACCTGTTGTGTCCTGAACTTTCAACGTTGCTTTTGCGTGTGGGCTTGATGTTAATGAAGACAGAGAGACAGAGAGAAAGTAAAGAGGTTGAAAGAGTTTAGTTATAAAGGGTCTGTATACGGGCATTTGTTTCCTAGTAAACTACTCACTTTACTCATTATGTCCAAAATGAAATACTAAGAGACCACAGGCTTACACACAATGACCTCTGACCCCTTGATCTCAGCCATGTAAGATGGAGAAATGTGGTTGCTTCTTATATCCTAACAAACAACAGTGTATAGTCGATTATTTGGCCGGACACAAACAGAGAATATTGTGAATGCAACGAAAGGCACAGCTAATAGTTGTTTGTGAAGGTTATCTGACTCATTCTGGGACTAATTAAAGCCACTCACACCCAAGCAGAAAGAGGCAAGACACGGCTGTTTGTGTTTTGTACGTTTCAACAAATTGTTTACAAGAGGACACATTCAATTAGTTATTTCATTAACG
This sequence comes from Limanda limanda, assembly GCF_963576545.1. Taxonomy (NCBI): domain Eukaryota; kingdom Metazoa; phylum Chordata; class Actinopteri; order Pleuronectiformes; family Pleuronectidae; genus Limanda; species Limanda limanda. The sequence goes on from NC_083638.1 coordinate 20,262,442, forward strand.
CCCTCTGAGGAATCAATTGACAATGCCGATAACAAAGCCACATCAATTTGTGAGCCGACTCCAGCACATTTCTCTAAATGATTGAAGAGCGCTGCTGTTTTAGGTCCCAGGGAGTCCTCGCATGCTCTGGCGTTTTAACAGTAATCCATACAATGCTATGTGTTATTATGTATACCATGAGAATCTTTTCGGATTTTACTTGAAGGCCGGAAGCTCCACATTCGAAGTCCTGTCTTTCTCTTTGCTCTGCCCTTTCCCCTTGAGTGATACCCAGCAAAAAAGGAGAGAAGCGTTCACTTTCTCTCTGTCACTCCCGACTCTCCCCTCCTCTGGCATAGATAAACAATGCCAGTGACAGTGTCTCATCACTCAAGAGGCTGAATCTCTGGCCCTGACCCGATAACATCAAGTGTGTGTGTGTGTGTGTCACCTGTCAAGTGGCTTCTGTCACACTTCAGTGGGAACTCAAAAACAAGACTCTCAGTGTGTGTTTATGTGTGTGTGTGAATATGAAGTCGATTGGGGGATGGTGGTGTCGGTATAAGAGTGCCCGTTGGCATGCAAGCTTAGGCCTCTCTAGGCATGAGTGGAGCGGAGAGTGGTGAAGGGGGGGCGGGGGGGGGGATGGTGCTTGTGAAGGTATGCCAGGAAAACAGAGAAAAAAGGAGGGGGAGGCGTAACGACCCAAATGAGAAGGACTTGTGCAGACACTGTGAAACTATCTCATTTTGTAGGCTCCGCTACTCTCATTCTCATGTTCAGAATGGGCAGGGTGATCTGGGAACGCAATTATTTTCACCTATAAAAGGCAACATATGCCAAGATCATAAAAGTTCTTATTGGACAGTAATTTATTAAAGCAAGTCATAGAAATGGAGAGAGGTGGGGCACGAGCTATAACATGAAGGTATCGTTCTGCTTCTCATTAAGGGTCCGAGCGTCAGGGAACTTCAAAACCCGTGGTGCCCGAGAGAAGAGGGAAAGATGAGCTAAACAGTGCATGTTCATTCTTTATAAGATCCTGGGGAAATGGGAACATTTACTGCAGCCACATCATGTCCAACATCCATTCTCAATCCATTTTCTGGGTTTCTCTGTGACGCTGCTCTCAGATGGTGTCCTGTAAATTTCCGGAAGGGCTGTATGTGAGAATGTAAATGTCAGTTGCTCGGGACTTTTTGCTGAACTTTTCCTGCCGTGCACCTCGTTAAATTTCCGCAAAATGTCTGCGTGAGCCCATGTGAGAATGCAACAGCAAAAAGAGGTTTATAACACACGACTGAGGCAAAACTGACAAGAATACAAATGTAGGATGTAAAAGTTTTTCCCAACACATATAAGACGTTGACAAAGTTGTCCATTTGTAAATATAATGAGATTTGAGAGCTTTTGAGCAATTTTTAAACGTTCTATTGGTCCATCACATAGATTTTCAAAGATAGGTATCTGCTGGAGAGCTTAGAGACTAACAATCATCTGCATCCTCCAAGCGAGTCACAGCTGCTGCTAAGCAGTGCTGGCATCCTCTTAAATGGATGAGTGATCTGAGACCAAGTGTTTGTTCCCATATTGTAAATGTTTAAATCATTGTTGAGCTCTGAATAAGCAATAATAAACCATCATTGTGATCCTCACAATACTGAATGATGCGGATTATCCAACGGGGAGCAGATTGTATTGAGGAACTTATCAGCATCTTCTCATTATCTAATACACCAAGTGCAGAGGGAGATGATTACGTCCGTGGCACATTTTACCCAGAACAATGGAAGCGTGTGTACCTCTGTTCATTCATTGCACAAAATGAACGAGGCGGATATATGCCATTGTTTGAGGTTATTGTGATGGTAAAATACAGTTTTTGTTAATGTAAATGATTGTAAATGACTCTTCTTTCAGACAAGAGCGGGGGGGTTTTGTCTCCTTTACTGACATAAATACCTTTACAAATGAGGGCGGACAAAACAAAAGCAGAACAGAGAGAAACAGGCAATTGTGACAGAGGCAAGGAGGGTTTGTGTACGCCCATTGTGTAATGTCTGGCAACGTGCTCGCGTGTTTGTTGTGGTTTTTCACCCTGACAACAATCACAATCAACACACACATTCGCACGCACACAAAACATTTTTACAGTACAGACCTGTAAAGTTGCATGATGCAAAATTGTATACAGATGTGATAATTACCTCTTTCTTTAATCTTTGTTGAATACACATTTAATTGATCATCACCAACCTTGTGTCAATTTATCAACAACCTTCTGAGAATATTGTAGATGATGGAGAATTATGTAAACACCAGAATTGCACAAAGTAGAGTGAAAATCTCTGCCAGAACCCAGAAGTCCTTGGATGGAACTTAAATTAATTGCATCCAGATGCATTATTTGCATCTGCACCAAATTGTTCACACTAATAAATTTCAGTCCCCTTAACATGCCAGGTTTTTGTCGGTTACTCTCAGGCAAATCAGCAAAACTGTCAGAGACCGTCCTATCTCACATCAGTAAAGGAAGTGATAAATGATTCCTGGATCCACCCCGAGTCTGGATCCATCTCAAAATTAAATTGCTTCTTTGATTTTTGGAAACGTGTTTGCGAATCTTTGCGTAATCCTGCAGAAAAACAAACAAGCAAAGAATGAAATCAGGAAATATCGTGTGTGTATTTGTAATTTTGGTTGCTCCTATAACTCTATATTTTCCCATAACCTCTGTGTTCTATTCAATCACGTATTGATTCAAACTTGGTCAAGGTTGCACAGGCCAGTTGGTCAGCCTGTCGAACATGTCCACATCATGTCTGCCCAACTGTCCAGAGAACACAGGGAACATTAATCCCTTGTTTGCGTCTGAATCAATGGCTTATCGATCACAGACTAATTACGTAATCATACCAATATTACTATCAGAGGGAAGTTATTTCTATATACTCCTTTGTTATATAAAAGGAAAGTAGCTTACATTGTGGAGGAGCACTCCTTCTACTGTAATCAAAGAGAGCTATTGATCCCACTCTCCTCCTGCCTCCGTCTTTCTGGCTGAGATACAGGTAATATGCAGATTTGTAAAACAGACCAAATGAAGGGGGCCATTTGAAGTCCAGCAGTGAACTTCATTAGTCACAGGCATGCACTCTCGAACATACGGACACACATGCAGCGCTCACATTCATATGAGGACACACACATTCACACGTGCATGCAGCCCCTCGGACATGTCTCATTAAATTCAGGTGAGCAGATTAATTAAAATGATATTTAAATCCCTCAGGACTGTAATCTGCACGACTGTGGTGTATGTCACATCCACTCACACACACACACACACACACACGCACACACGCACACACGCACACGCGCACACACACACACACACACACACACACACACACACACAAGTATGCTGACAAACAATGCATAGAAATGGATGGCGTTGGCAAGACGTGTAATTTGCAGGTAAGCAGAAAGTCATGTGACCTGTGAGCATAAGCAAGGACATTTACAATTCTGACCACATTTCCATGGTATTAGCTTTATAAAAATAAATAAATCACAATGCACAAATACAATTAATCCAGCTTTCCAAAATGTACTTTTACCATTTGTTTGATTGCTGCTGGAAGTAAGGGTCTTAAACCGAAATACCTTTTCAGTGCAAAACCCTCAAGGTTTTTTCGTTAATTCGACCTTGTGTGCCCCCCCTCAAACCACCATCCACTCAGCCTGTTCATCCACAACACTGACCTCAACGGCAGCTGGAATTGATGGAGCAGAGGTACGCTTTGTTAGCCTCCTGCAAATTCCCTGATAATCTCACTGATTGCTCGGCAGGCGTATTGTGAACGGCTCTGCTGTTTCATGTTGAGGATCGATAAAAAAATGAGAGTGTTTGCTGGTGCAGAATGAAAATAAAAGATTTTGAACGTCGACATGTCAATGAGTAAATTCAATGTTAGCGAATAAGTTTCCAAAATGAATGAGTGCAGCCAACATTGGCATGTGAGTCATGCATAGTCATATCAAAACGAATAATACAAATAATAGTTCCTGAAAGATGAATCAGCCACAAGCAGATGAGTGATGTCAGCTCAGTAGTGTCTACATTCTAGTTCTCATGGTATGTTCACATGTGATATAAGGACAATGTCACCGCATACTAAACGTAGAGAACGGGGGGGGGGGGGGGTGTTATGTAGGAGGAGTGTTTCACATATGCTTGCCTATACTTTCCCACCAAATGAATCAAGATAACAGGGAAACTGAAACTTGAAAGCTGGTTTGGTACGTGCCTAATATCAAAAGGGAAATGATGACAGGAAGCGGCAGGTAGGCTGTTCACAAACCGATTCTTTTTCTCGCCCTTTTGTTTCTGTCCCTGCATGTTCAGCTACATGACATATTGTATTTTCTATCTTCAAAGTGTATTATGTTGAGCACTTTTTCTCAGGCTACATTCACATGACTACACACACGCCTGCCCTCCACACAACACCAGAGTTTAACAGCTACTTGAATGGAGAGGTGGTGGAAATCACGTTTGCTCTGTTTTTACATTGAAAACTCCGGGGCTGCATGTTTAAGTCTGGACGGGCAGAAACGGTGATGTTCTGCATCCATGACATAGACACTCATAACCATTTGCTGATTGGGTCTTTCCAGTCAAGACGTAGCCTTCGCTGATTCGCCAGGCTCCTATCACGTGACTCCCTTCCATGAGAGAACAACCGGTATTCGTCTTGATACCAGTGTTTAAAACGCAACATCTTCAAATCAATTACAAGCCTTGCTGACCCGGTGCCTGATTTTATAATGATACCACTGATCACATCCATAGGAGAAAAGCTATTATTCAAACAGTCTGTGTCTATTCACGTGTTTTCCGCCCTACGTGGCACATGCATGCCTTCCTGTTTACACCACCACGTGCACGCCCTGTGTACATGAGCGGTCAGGTGGTGTGAATTTTCCGGCGTGTTAGTATAGATTGGGAGTAAAGCTGAAATGAAGCAAAATGCTCATGTGGACAGAGATGCCACAGTCTTTATTCATAGCCCGGAGAACATTTTTGGAGTGGGCAGAGAGAAAGAATGATAGGAAATGAAAAGAAGCCATTAACTGCCACGCTGAGGGCCCTCTCCTGACCTTCACCTACTGGAGAGGCAAATTACATTAGTGAATGACATGTCATTCATCTGGGCTGTACTTGGAGAATCATTTAGCTAATTTAATGATTAATAAGTTTAACACCTCTTAATAATTTCATTTGGCCCTGTGATTGAAACCCTGGCGAGCTGGGCAGAGCGCAGTGGGAGGCAGATGAGGATGTCTGCGATGGAGACTGTCTGTCTGGGACTGAGCAGAAAGAGAGAGAGAGAGGTGCGGAGAGAGAGGAAAAAAAAAGAGAGAGAGAATCTCCCCGAGGACTACAGATCAGTCTATTACCACCATGACCTTTTCCCTCCACTGGATATGCCATTAGAGAGGAAATCTGAAAGTAAAGCCTTGATTAACACAGTTATCCAACATGTTGAAAGAAAAATGGAAAAGAAAAAATATGTTCCTTCATTAGGAAAATGTTCTGCATTATTAATGTTAGAGAAGCCGGGCTAAGTGGACCTCAGAGCATTACGGATTCTTGGTTTAACCAGGGGTGATCACTGTGGAGATTCACAAAGTCCAATGTGATTCTACAACAGTGTGACAGAAGGATTCGCTGAAATCTCATCAGACTAATGATTCTGCAACGGTTCAACCTTAACTCTTGGTGAGAAAAAAAAGTAAAACATTGACATTTAGTGATGTCCCCCCCCCCCCCAACAAGGACTGCAGAGTTATAACCTTTCCTGATCATGTCAAAGAAAATTAAAATACACGAGAAAAAGGCTGAGAATCTTTATGTCACCCTCGGTAAAACAAGTGAAGTGCTCAGAACTTTCCATGTTCACGTTCATTTTTCTAGCAAATTTGTTTCCGTCCACAGCACACAGAGGAAGTGCAGAGCAACAGCCTTGGCATGTCAGTTCTCACGATCTTATAGCTCATCAGTAATTTCACTCAGTTTGGTAGTAATGCTCTCCACTGAAACCTATGACAAAGTTCTGGTGGTGAGGGCAAGCGAAGAGCCTGACTCGCGGTGAGATCACAGTCAGACCTGATCACAGCGCACCGACAGATACCTCGTAGGTGGTGCATGTTTTTTTTCACACACATGCAATCTACATACACACGCACAAGCAGACCAGAGTGACACACATTTCCACAGACCCAGTGCATTTTCACCTGGAACCTCACATCTCTGCGTGTCTTGGTTCTCACGGACTCGACCGACAGCAGAACACACGTCACACACTGAAAACAAATGATTGCGCTGGAGCCTGCACGCCCTGCGGGTAGCAGCCACTCGATAGACTTGTTAGATCTTAGAAATCCTGCCTCCTGATGGAGAAGCTATTAAAAGGCACCTTGCTCCCTTTGCTTTTCCGATCGGATCACAGGGAAAACCAACTAATATGAGGCTCTGATGTGCAACAGGGGAAAGAATCATGTTCACCATAGCATTAAATTCAGATTGGATTTAAATGGGACTTTGCCCCTTCTCACCTTGGTGTGCATATCTCATGATAAGACCATTTGCTGTGGTCCATGTCAACTAACTAAACAACCTCCTGCATCCCATGGAATAACACAGTGACCTTGTTCCCTCTCTGCTCAGGACTAGAGACTTCACCTCATCACCATCTCACTCCTTGTGACCCGATGGCACACAAGGTCATGACACATCCTCCCATGGTCTTCTCCATCTCCTCTGAGAAGAAAGCGCTGTGGTGTTTGTGTGAATGTGGAGTCGGACACTGAAAGACCTCCAGACAACCTTGGAGAGCCCAATCTATACAGCCAGCAGGTGATGCTTATCTGTAGTATGGCAGGAAGGAGTCCTCTCTAATTGTGTGAAGCCTCACATTGTCATGGTGGACAAAGGGGGCCTATTACGTTCATGATATAAGGTCCAGGTGTTCCAAACCAAAGACGGCGAGATGTGAGATCAACGTGGCATCAGCAGTGTGTGTGTTTAAGAAATATTTGCTACATATATGTGTCTTCATATTTCTCCACCTATACCACAATTGTGTTTTTCATGGTCGAGGGGGGAAACACAAATGCGATCTACTCTAAATTCCATCAAACAGAACTAAACTCAACAAAGAGCCAATAGTGTGAAACTTGGATCATATTTTTTTCCTTTTTTGTGAAAACACTTTTTACGTCCCACAGAATTCCTGGTGTGCAAAGCTAGTCTTGTCTTCAAAACAAACTGGTGTGCCTGAAACATGTAGAGGTCTGAGGAGGGACACGCCAAGAGGAAATGGCTGATCTCTGATGATTTTGGTTGGACACTGACACCCATCGTGTGTGTGCCTAAAAGCATTGGTGAAAGTCTAACCTGTTCAAAAGCTACTTAGGAAAATAAACACAGCTCCCATTCCAAATAAATGTCTGTTTGAGATCAGCTGTCGGGCCAACATTTCTGGCTTTGGTTATTACTGAGAGAAAGAATGGGATACATTTTGTAAATGGACTTTTTTGGTTGAAGTGGGAGCTCGGGGGGATTCTCACTCTTGAGGGTGGTGCAGATGAAAGGTTACGCACTGCCTGTTTGTCAGGGCAGAACACCAACAGCCACAGACCTCTGGCAGCAGCAGCGTTTCTCAACAGGGTGCACCTGGAGAACACTGAGGCCAGTGTTTGGACCAGAGAAGTCTGCAGCTTTGCTTTCAACACCCTCTCCCCCCCCTTCGTTTGATCTGAGGCTGAAGCAAAGGCTGAAAAACATGAGCAAAAAGTCCCTAAACTGTACATTCACATACCTAGGGACAGATTAAGATACAGGATGAACAAGCATGCAAAGACGGACAAAGCAAACATGAATGCACACATGGGCAAACACACACACATGCTCCTGCTGATTTGTATTGATTGCCGTTTAATTAAGGTAATTATTACTTCTTTTCAGCGTAGCCTTGTTGGCGTGAGGCGAAGGGAGTTAATAGGTATTTAATTTATTATTCTATCGGCAGCTTTTCCTCTTCTGATTGGTGTTTACTGGCGATACTCAATTTGGTGTGGCTGCCCTGGGTGTTTTTTTAGTAACTCGTTTCTGTTTTAATTGCCTGCTTCCACCTGTAGAGAGGAGTTGAGAGGTTTCCCCCTCTCACTGACAAACACAGTAGGCTTTGAGATGTCAGCCGCTCTCTTTAACGGGCCAATGACAGTTTCCTCCTGTCAAAACTCTGACTTCCTGTACAAACATAACCTCATTAAAACTGCCACCCTGGTCTGTGGGCGGGCCTCCTGGTCCTCCCCTCCAATTAAGAGCAGTAAGGGCTGTCGCACTGACAACTCCCTCTTTGAGTTAAAAATCCAAGCACTCTAGGGGCTCACGCCATGTGTCAAAACATAATTATGATCTCACCCATGCCTCTGTCCAAAAGAGAGGAGCGAGGAAGAAAGGGGAAGAGTAAGGCGGAGTGAATGAGGGGAGGGGAGAGGGGGGGGGGGGCAGTCTCAGGGTCGTTGAACGGAGGCAGCGGAGGGAATAATGAACTAAGAGGGATAATGAGAATATTTGACCAAAGTGCGTTATCACCCCTCCTCTACTCGGTCTGTGTCTCCCAAATAAAGCGTAATATTTATTCTGTGGACATCTGGACGGGGGCAAGGGCATCTTCATCACATAACTGTTGATGCTGGTTCCCAAGTTCAGAGGTCGGGAAGCCACAGCCTGACCGTGTAAAGGATTCCTGGTGATCATCTCTGTCATTCTATTCACCCCGTTTTCCTTTTACACTAACAACTCAACACACTCATGCACACAGGGGCGAAGTGCACGCATCCACGTGCACGCTCTCTGCCATCAATCCACCTCTCTCTGAACTGTTATCGCAGTTTGGAACGTGAGACACTATTTTGCATTTTAGTTCCTCCAGCTGATACGAGTTAAATGGTAAATGGTAAATGGATTTGTATTTTTATAGCACTTTTCTAGTCTGATGATGACCACTCAAAGCGCTTTACAGTACAGTTTCACATTCACCCATTCACACACACATTCATACAGTGCATCTACTTGCAGCACTTTGTTATTCTATGGGGGGCTATTGAGGGTTCAGCATCTTGCCCAAGGACACTTCGGCATGCAGATGGTTCAGACTGGGGATCGAACCGCCGACCTTCAGGTTGGAGGACGACCACTCTACCCCTCAGCCACAGCTGCCCAAGCCTACGTGGTCAGCGTGGAGAAGGGCAGCAAGGCCATCCTGTGGTCTGACATGTGATTGGCTGAAGGAGACAGAGACTCTGACCAATGAGAGGACAGTTGATGAAACTTTTCATCATGTTGTTGTTGACACAGACTGAGGATCAGCTGATGCCTTCGTCTTTAATCACATGTTCATTATGACTTGTTTAGAGTTACCCCTACTTTATCCCAGAGGACGGTCGGGGGAGATGCAGAGGGTGAAAGGGGGGGGGGGGGGGGGATGCGGGAGGGAGGTCACACAAGACTCTGACACCAAAGGCCACCCCCTGTCTGCAAGGCACAGCGTCACAGCAAGGCCTCGGTGACCCGGTAACAGGACACTACAGGGGCCAACACACTCCCAGCTGTGCGCACTGTCACAGCTGCCAGTCAGCAAACTATCACGATCCTCACAAATCATGATACTTGTGTACTCTGCGATGTAAACCACACACTGATAAAGCCTTGTTAATGAATCCTCCATTTCAGCAAATGAGAGTTGTAATCTACTGAGATTCTTTTTGGCTGTGAGTGCATAAGAAGATTTCTCCTGTTTCATTTTTTTTTTTTTGAACGGCCCCTCCCCCCGGTTTTGTCCTTTCCCTCACTCGTCCCGTGCGAAGGTGGTGAGTCGGGGCAGAAGAGAGACAGAAACAGACAGGTGTTCAGGTGTGTGATGTTTGACATGCTCACGCAGCATGCGTTCATCACAGGGAGGAGACGTGTCTGACAGCAGCAACTCCCTGACCATGATTACATTATCTCACATGTGCTGCTGAAGGTCAGGGGAGAGCCCCAGCTACTGAGCCAAGAGCAAACACATTATATCACATGACCATCCTGTTTAGAAATGTTATATTTTGTGTTCTTGGATACAGACAAAATCTCAATGTGTCCTTAAAGCATCTTGGCTGCGTTCACACCAGTGCAGTGTGCTTAGAGCTGCAATCGATCACCCAAGATGCACTTTCATGTCAGGTATGAACCGGGCCAGTGATACAACTATTGCTTATGCTAAGTCCTATTGCTACCAACAGTAACACAAATATGAAAAATTGACATACATTTTTTTTGGTGGGGGGGTCAATCACGCAGTTCCTCTCTGGACACATGTGTACACATATGTATACGTATATGTATGCATTGTCTTATTGTATATATTGTTGTTTTGTTTTTATGTACAGTGCACCAACCACACCATGACAATTTCCAATATATGCAAATATACGTGGCAATAAAAAGAATTCTGATTCTGATGTTAAATAGTTTAAGTTCATCACATTTAACACATTCAGCCAGCTTTTATCTTTTCCACACTAACTTGTATTTCACTGTTATTACATACAGTCATACATTAAATGGCAGTGGGTTTGTTGTGGTGTCTGTACACCTTTTTTCTTTCTACTGCTGTTTCCAGGTCACATGTGCATGTACCTTGCAACCCAATCTAATCTTCAAGGCAATTGGTGACAGGATACATCAAGTCAAGTGTCTTTGTACATTAGGAAACGATACAGGTAAAGGATAAGAAAAATCTGAGGTCTCACTTAGAACAAAGAAATGAATGATGGGGGGAAAAAAATCATACAAAACCTAATTTGTATAAGATCCCTGAAAGTCACCTTGGGAGGAACCTGACAGAGAAGGATCATGCTCACAGCGAGGGCTAAGCAAGCAAAGGCTGCAGAGATCAGGCAAACAATGCTTAAATATGATCAAATTGGCAAATGAATGAAACCCAGAGAGTACACCATATGAGATATGAGACCAGATTCAGAATAGGATGGGGAAAAAAAGAAAATATTCAGTAGAGACGATTAAATATAAAAGAGACAGAAGAGAACGTTTAAGGTCAGCTTCAGAGATAAAAGATAATCTATGTGTTCAGTCTCGTAGTGAAATGCCAGTCAGAGGTAAATTGCATAATACAGTAGCTCCTTCATCTCCTGGGTATTAACACAGTCTAAGTTGGCTGGAAACAGGAGACGACTCCGATTAAATATGAAATATTTGTCTGGATTCATGAATTATACAAAGCTTGGCACAACAATATAGTTATTTACTCATTTTGGTTTCTCCTCTTTTTTTTGTTGAATATCAACAAACCGAGCAAAGCAAAGCAAAAACAATATACATTAGCTGAATAGAGATGTCAGTTACAGTGGCTACAGAGCCATTATGTGGAAGTCCCCCTGGGGTGGCAGTGCGACTGGAGTGTGGGGGGGGGGGGGGGGGGGGCACTGGGATAAATGGGCCCAGTGTTTGTAATGGAGAGGAGTGTGGCTGCCAGCCAGGGATTTGAGTTAGCAGGCCTTGTCCTGGAGAGGAACACTTCACACTTTGCCAACTGGGGCTGCCCGTGCAGGGAAAGGCATGGGGTCTTTTCTCCTCGTCCCTGTGTGTGTGTGGATGTGCACTCGTGTGTTTAAGGGAGATGATTAAGGAGAGTCCTCTGGTGCACACTAGCCGGCCCTCCTCACTCATATAGGCTGACAAAAAAAAAGCGCTGCTCTGGCCTGTTCACAGCATTTCCAGCTTGAGCTGCGGGGTAGCCATGGCGAACTTGTGTTGAAATGCCACAGAGTGGGAGCAGTTACATCTCTATTGAAAAGGTCTTCAGTGGACGTTAAACAATCGATTTTAACCATCTGTTTCCTGAAACAGGCAGACCAGTTGGACTCTACCTTTACGCGCACACACACACACACACACACCCACAAACACACAAACACACACATAACATGCAAACAACATAGAAACACAAACACACACACTAATTGCTGTAAGTGAGTGAGTGTTTGGAGCGAGTGGACAGGTCTGGCTGAGTGGACGGTTTCACGCATTCATGCACTGCTGCTCCAGCAGCATAATGAGGTGTGACGCATCAGACTAAGTGGCTAATGGGGTGTGAAGTCATTAGAACACTGCCTGTATCCCTCTAGCCCTCCCTGTCTCTACCTCCATCTCTCAATGCAACTCTATCTCATTTGTTTTCACTTTCACCACCCTCCCCTTCCATCCATTAATTTTTTTTGCCTTTTGCAAGCTCCATTTTTTTCTTCTTCTTGCAATGCAATGGCGATCCCTGTTTTATCTTTAATTCATCATTAGCTGTAGCATATGTCTTTGTTAGTAAATTTACTTGTATGTTATCAGACCTTTTGTGTTTTATTTTTCCCACCTGCTCTGGACTTTATGCATGAGGCCTTATGCAGCTCTTTTATCCTGCAAATAAAATATCCATGGGATGCAGCTATAAAACTGTTCAACATGTTTGTTTCAAAGCTCTAAAAAAGGAAAACTAAACAACTGCAATAAATACACAGAGTAAGTTGTAGATTAAAAATATAACCCCCCACAAAAACAGTCACATATGAACATTCGAGCATGCATGAGCAAATGGTGCTGCAAAAGAAAAAAGAAAAAACAGAGCGGGGCAGACGGCCATCTGTTCCTTGGGATCAGACATAAATTTAAACAGCTTTAAGAATAGAGAACAGATTGAAGACAGTGAAACTAAATATCTTTGTCCTGCTGTCCTTTTCCTAGCGTGGCCCCCGCTATTCTTCGGCTCTCTCTTGCCCACTAGAGCGCAGACGTCGTCACCACTATGTGACCTTTGACCTGCAGCATTAAACCAACTCGCCAAGTAAAATGTCAGGAAACATACGACCTTCAATCTTTAAAAAAAAAAAAAAAAATACAAATTTTAATCATTTCAATTTCATGTTTGACTTCAAATAAGTATTGAATTAAGTTAATGTGAATGGAACTTTATGAGGTGAAGGATAAACGGTAAAAAAATAATCTGAAAGCAGTTTGTCATTGTGAAACAAAGGATCCGTGACAAGCAACATGAAAGTGATGAGTCAAGAACACACTCACACAGACACACAGACTCACACACCACACAATCTCTGCCCGAAAAAGGTCAGACAGGTCAACTGAACATGTAAAAAGACCACAATGACCAATATTGTCAAGGAAACTTATCTGCTGGTTAACTTCTCTCATTCTCCATCGTGCTGGGGGTTATTAATCAGGAGAGCAGATTTTGTTCAAGTGTAGGTGCAAGAACGCAGGACCTCAGTGTGCTCGGTTTTCCTCTCTCTCTCTGCTCCGTGTGCCCGTATGTGAGAGGACACCTGCAGCTGTGGTAACAACCCCCTGCTTAATTTCATTAACCTTTACACACAACAGAGCATGTACCGATCCTCCCAGCAGATTACAAGCAGCGAGTCCTCCCACACATTTACTGAAAGTTACAGCTGCTTACGAAACACATTCTTGTTTTCCCAGATTCCGGGTGCAGCTTTGGCGATAACCCTCATTGCTTAAGAGTTTTGGCACTTGCCCAACATAAATACCAGTACTTGGTAGAGACTTCAGCCGGTAAACAAAAGTCTAACCCACGAGTATAATGTAAAAACAAACCAAAAACACATCATCATGCACGCTCCGTTGAATGGAGATGATTTGTTCCTCATAACGATGACTCTGGGGCGCCCACTGGCTCACCTGGGGGTGCGATCACACTGCCTCTGTAGGCTTGATTTATCTGACAGTAGTTTCAGTTCCGACCCGGCACGATCGGATGTCTTCCCCAATTTTGTCTTCCCACTCTTCACTTGCTGTCCACTGTCCTCAATAAAACGATGGCACAATTTTGGTGTAGCACCAAATATGACCATTGAAACACTGAACCAGAGCTATAAGGAAAATAAATGCCAATAGACAAGTGGTTGTAGAAACTTTTTCCATCAGTGTTATATGAAAGACACATGTCTTTTATGTGTAAACGGGGTGTGATGGAAAAATAAATGTGACTTGACAAATGCACAAAAGTGGCCTGCAACTACTCAGAAACCAACTCTTCACACTGGTCTAGCTTTTGTAAGCATTTTGTGTGTGTGCGTGTCTGTGTGTGTGTGTGTGTGTGTGTGTGTGTGTGTGTGTGTGTGTGTGTGTGTGTGTGTGTGTGTGTGTGTGTGTGTGTGTGTGTGTGTGTGTGTGTGTGTCTAAGCTCGGCAGTGTGGGTGAGGACAGAGAGGAGTCTCAGAACTCAGTGAAACATCATATTCCCTCGACAAGGCAGACACTGTCCCCAGACACTGATCCAGGTTAACTTTCACATTCTATCATATAACAGTGAGGTCAGGGGCTGTGATAGGAGAATCTGATTCCACACAAGCCCAGTGGTGATAGCCCTTCCCATGAAGTGTGTCTCCTCCCACCAGGGAGAAGGAGATAACACTGACAGGCCGGGGCTCACACAGGCCGCGGGCAACAACAGTTTAAAGCTGCACACTTCTCACAACTCCCATCAGGCCACATCAGAATCCCAGGCTTGGTTTCTTTAAAGGACCACACCAGTGGTTTTGCATGTCATGGTCCATTTGCCACATTTCACATATACTTCACACATGTCATTGTAAATCATTTTTACAAAGTACTCCCCTGTGTTCTGATGAAGGAAAGGAATTTAATAATCATAGATTAAACTCTTCAATTGCTTTTCTTGAATTTATGTTTTGTAAAAAGAAACAGTTGGCTCACATCCTTGATGAGTGGATTTCACAACAGGTCTGCTTTTGTTTTAGCAAATGTTACATTATTGATATGTTGGGAAGCTGCAGGCTGCCTTACCATTCAACTCACTTCTAACAGTGACTGTAACAATGATTGTTTTAACATCCCAACAGTAACACGGTTAAAACTTCTCATCACAATATCCCAGAGAACAAAGGGAATGTCTTTAATGTCTTGTGGGGGCCGACCAGCAAAAGCCATAATATGTTAGATTTGCAGTTACTTATGCTTTTTGTGTTTTTGTAATGGGCTGTTTGCTTGACATTTGGTAATGCTGGTTGTAGATTTCTTTCTGAAACTGTCAAAGTGACATTGCTGTAATCCATGGCAAGTAAAGAGAGGCTGCTGGACTCAGATCCCTAAAGCTGCGTCTCCACTGCTGCACTAAGAGCTGCTCATCTGCAAATACAAAGTTCAGTGAAGATCCAACTCGTTGACATGATCGACAACCTCACTTACATTGTCGGTTAATCAAAGTATGTTAATACTGAACATATTAAGTGTCCAAATCGCACCGAATTCAACACTTCACTTCTTTTGGTCCTTAACAATACACATGTAAAGTTGAAGAGTCCTCGAGACATGCGAGCCACAAACAGAAAGAAAGACAGACAGACAGACAGACAGACAGATGGACAGAGATCTAGATGTAAGACCAAGAGAAGCAGATGTACTTTATTTTTATTCTGAAACTTTTTTCTTGAAAAATTACTTCAAAATAAATTCTGCCTCAGTTGACAAACTGTTGCCTGGATACAAGCAGCTTTCAAGAATTTGAAAATTGAACTTTACACTATCTTTTACTATATACTAGTTATTGGAAAATGAAACACTGCTTCCTTTAGAGGTTTTCTAGATACCAAATGCACTGGAACAAGTTTTTTCAACATGTCGGTTGATTCTAATAGAAATACTCAAAACATATTTAAACTTGATCACATAACAGGAAACAGGAATCAGATCAGATGAAAGCTGATTAGAAAAACGAACGGTCTTTCAAAACACTGCTATCATTTCTTAGAACTATAGATGTGTGTGGCTCTCTTGCAAAGAACAGACAGTTGTTTAAAAAGATTTTGAGCTTTGCCTTTACGCATTTTTCTTGCTCAGCGATTAAATCAACCATCTATTTTTCAACACCACAGCTGTTGTATTCCTATGAGCCTGCTATGTTGGGGTGTATCTCTGTCTAGAAATTATTCACTTACATAAGCACAAAACTGCTTTTCCTAACAAAATAAACTAAACCAATTACATTTCCAGTCCAGTGCACCGCCTACTATCAAGGGCACAAAACATGTCCTCAAGCAATGCACAAAAGGTTTCACAGGGGAAGAAAAAAAAAACTATGTAATTTGTAGGTCTGTGAATCCAGTTTGATCCAGGTTTCAGACATGCACCAAGTAATGTCAGCCTGATGATAATCTTACATGTCGTCAACAAGCACCTGAGTCATTTTTAAGATAAAAGTCACAATAGTAAGTTTCCAGTAATACAAAGAAAGACAAACTTGATCTGACCCCTGAGATCAGTGAGATCAAAATGTATGAAATAAATTGTTTATCTCTCATGCACAAAATGGACAGTGACATGTGACAGGTAACACTTGTAAGATTTAGAAAAAGTCAACCGTCACTGTCTGGAATAAAAGACTGAGTGCAATATATGCAACAATAACAAAAATGGTATATTACAAATCTATGAGTTTGGCAAATCACATTAAATCTTCAACAGCTTAGCCGTCCAAGAACTGGTAAAGTAATGCATGATGAGTATTATCGTGAAATGTGAAGTGGAAAAGTAAACTGGGAATGTCTTACTGGATGGAGTGAAATTGTGAACTTTGACTTTTGGCCTTTTAACATGAGAGACAGGATTAATCAGAATCAGAAATACTTTATTGATCCCAGGGGGAAATCCAATCCAATGGGTTTCTTCCAATAGCTCCGTGCAACATTAGAAATATAAGCTGATAATTGATGATTTACAAAATATATACAATTATTTAAATATTAAAATTGAAATATGCACATCATAAAACATCATACCACTTAATAATTGTTGCGGAAACCCCAAACTGTCCCTTGTGGATGAGGTGGTGCGATTAGTGGAGGGTAGGATTGTTGATGTGGAAATGAACAGGATTTCAGTGCTGAAACTGACTCCATTGGCCTTAGCCCATGTTGGTAGTGTGTGGTCATCTGTGAACAGCCACTGCTGTGAAGCAGGTGTGTAACCATATGCACGTGGCTGTAGCCGTGTGCACAGGAAACCGGGGCCTCATTTAACTGGTGCTAAACCAAGAAAACAGCAGTCGTCAAAAGGCCGTGCCATCGGGAGGGCAGAGTTCTTAACAGGCATGAGGTAACCAGGCAAACATATTACTCAACACCTCAGCCATAGCAATTCAGTACGAACAATATGAGCATGTCCACAATTGTGACAAAGATTTTAACATTTATCATCAAACTCACCCTACATTCACTCCTTAGCTCCACATTACTTTAGCTCTAACTACAGGCACATAGCAGTGATGGTTAATGATTCGCTCTCGCAGTTCCATTATACCGATGGTTCTCCTTTCTATTACATGTCATTCTGTGACGTTCATGGTCATAACAGGCGGAGTGAAATTCATGACAGCCTTAGTGTCGTCCATATGTCAGAGGGAAGCTCTATGGCCTCGCCACAGCAGAGGGGTCAATCTCTCAACCCTAATGGCTGCTTGGGTCATGTGACTGCAGAGTGCTCTGGAACACTCGTTACAGCAGATACGAGCAGGAAATGATTATCAGGAGGTCAATTTATGCAAGGGAGAGGTAGAATGACAGAGTGAGAGGTCAGAGCTCGTCCATATCTCTGGGCATTAAAGATTGACATGCAGAATCTGAGAGGGACCGCTCACACACATACACACGTCTCCATTTAAATATCTGACAGACGATGAAAGTGCAGCCATTAAAATGTCCGCGAGTGCTTCAGCAATGAAATGGGGGAGATAAAATAATTCCCCTGGGTAATCAACGGGGCTATGAATTAGCCGTGAGTTTTAGATGGGGGGGTTAAAGGATTGGGTGCGTGTTTAACTCATTTGTCGTTCATTCCTTCTGAAAA
Organism: Limanda limanda; assembly: GCF_963576545.1. NCBI lineage: Eukaryota > Metazoa > Chordata > Actinopteri > Pleuronectiformes > Pleuronectidae > Limanda > Limanda limanda. The sequence continues at coordinate 20,280,440 of NC_083638.1, forward strand.
CATCAGTCCAGAGATGATGTTTTGAGCAACTTTATTCTCTCCAACCTACAGTTACAGGAGAAGGCATTGGCACACGATGGCACCTGAAAGCAGGGAAACAGAAGAGGGAACATATTTGGTTTGTTGAGGAAGACAAAACAAATATAGTCAGGGAGGAAGAACACCCAACAGTATGTTAAAAATACTTAATCAATCAATTACAACTGCTCACACTTCCACTGAGTGCCTATCCACCCTCTTGCAAAAAAGGAAATTCTTAAGATATATGTAAGGTTAGAAGTCCCCCCGTCTTTTCTTGTTGATTTGTTGAAATTCTTAGGTTTCCATATGGAAACAATTATGGGTTTAATCTCAAAGGATTTCACCGTGCTATTTGTGAAGTGGACGTTTCGAGCAAATGATGTTGAAAAGAATCGGGTGTGGGAGTCTTTGATTGAATGTCAGGATGTGTTTTCTTTTAAAGTCAATACTATTAAAAAAAAATGTAATTCATGGCTGATGTTTTCAAGTCTCAATGAAATATTTTATAGACAGTCATTGCTCTCGTGAAAGGTTTACTGTTGCTGGTATGGTGTAAAATTGATTGTCAACATATCATTTTCACTGTCTTGTGCTGGAAAACACTGTATCTGTAATCTGTAGAAGAGCGCTGCTGTGTACATGGGGCATAGTAACAAGTGGCTACATTGCATTACAAACATTTGAAAATAATCAGAAAAATTAATAAGGAAGGAAATTTGAATGTGGTCATAAAGGAAGATTGACAGCCGTAATCGGGTGAAGCAGCAGCTGAGTGAGAGGCCACATGAAATGACACAAGCTTTGGTGGTGAGACTGGACTGCAGCTGAACTCTCCTGATCATTTGAAGAGAACTAGTTTTTTCCATTTTCTATCCGTAACCTGAACTACAACATACTGGGGCACACTGCTCATGGAGAGATATCCCAGCAGGGTTGAGGTTTTCACAGAGGGAACTTAAACCCACCACAGATACCCTGCTAACAAACTTGTACCTCAGTTAACTTGTTTTCCTTTATAGACGCTCATGGTTAGGACTAATTGAAAAAAATACAATAACATTCATAACCATTCAACCTTAGACTTGTCTGTGACAATGTGTTTATTCATAAATTCAGACACTGGCCTGTAAAAGAAACAAAACCATAGGTCATCTAGGGAAGCAGCTTTTTATGGTTGTATATGTTTGTTTGTAAGGCGACCTCCAGCAGTCTCATTATTAGACGGGGAGAAAACAGGAAATACTGCAACGCAGTAAACAAAGCGAGTGTGGGCTTTGCATAGCGACTAAACAAATCAGACTGCAGATATGACGCCACAATGTTTTTCCTCCGTCTGGTCTCACCACAGTACAAGTTCAACTGGAGTGCACTCAAAAAGGCGTGAACTAAATATCAAGACACCTCCTAGTTATAAAAGGACGTCTGGGGTATTTTAATGCACTTAATAGCACAAGCAATGAAAACTCTATGGATGGAAGAAACTTTTTGCTAAATCGGTCTCATATCTGATTCAGCCTTGTCCATCTCATCTTGTACATTTCCCTGTTTCTTTTCACAAATGTTTTGATGTTAAAAAAACATAATTATGAAGTTGTATATAAGTTTCTGCTTAAGTTACAATACCATCATTGTTATTGGTAACCCAATGATATTGACAAAGTCCATTTCCTCAATGAGAAATTATCCAGTCGTGTTTGGTTGGAAAAAACCCACACTGGTTACAATATGATTTTTTTTCTATTGTGAGAACTGGTGGGAGGAAATGAAGAGAGGATGAATATACAGCAGAACTGGCCAAACTGAAGGCTTTTTTAGTGAGGCCTTAACATTTGTTAACACCATCTTTCTGTGGTAATGCATAGAGAAAGCCATACCACCATCAGATAAAACTGTCTGCAAGGCAATTTAAACCTGACGTGATATCATTCAGTTGCCTAAGAATGTAGACATTGTGTGCTCCGAGCAGAAGTCCTTTCATGAACATTTTGCATGCAAAGTCATAAGGCTTAGTTGTATCAGAGGAATAAAGAGAAAACAAAATGTCTTCTCGCTGTTTACCATGGGATGAGATTAAAATTTGACTGGAATAAACAGCGGACATGCGCTTCAAATGTATCAGTATATGCAGTTTGGCTGAATGTGAAGGTATTGCATGCAGCGGCTGCATGTAACAGGTCATTGTGGGGGCATCTTCCACAGCCTACACAACTGTTATTCAATACAGTCATATAAATCTCCTTTAAGGGCTACGGGCTGCAAGGCTCTTAACAGTTATAAATAGAGATATAATTTAATTTACCAAAGTGACAGAAAATGAATGCTATTCCATGTAGTAATTGACAGAGATGCATGATAACCACCCAGTGGGAAAAATAGGTCACGTACAAGCTACAGTCGTCGGTACTGTAGATTACACTTTATGTATTTGCAAGGAAACCAAGCTTTTAAAAGGCCAATAAAAATGTTAGCAATGCTTCATTGGAGGCTCTTGTGCCACAGAGGGTGGTCTCTCCATTTATCAGAAGCAGTAGCTGCAGTCTTGTGGAAAAAAGTGAATATTTGACTCTCGTAAACTTGAGCCCCTTTCCCGCTGGTCAGAAAACCAATAGGATCCGGGGTTTGTAATGTGAATAGATAAAGTGGCCATTCATTCCCGGGTCAAAGGACTCTGTCGACAGGGATTTTATCGGCTCAGGCTTAGGTCGGCAGTGATAAAAACATGAAACCTGAATGAAAGCACTAAATTCGCATTTTGGCGGTCTAAATGCTGACCCTACACCTTTTTCCAGTGCCACGTTATGTTGAGCATTGAACTTCCGTGCATTGCCGCGTAAACAGCCATGAATGTTTGTGTACTTGACGTTGAACATGAGTCTCTGCTGGGAAAAAAAAGGGTTAGCCAAAGTACTCTACTGGCAATGGGAAAGGAGTAAAGCGCCAATGTTTTTTGCATGTTTATCAGAGTTTAAAAAAACTATATATTTCCAGTAAAAGAGGAAATAAAAACTTGCTTACACAATACTTGTGTTCTCGCTGCATTTTGTATAATATGATCAACAGCATGACAACCACACTAATGGTAAACATATATGGCATGAAAACTCACCGATAAGGAACGCCTGTGCACTTTCAGAAGCCTTTTCCATGAACCGGCAGCTAAGGTGTTAAAGCCGGAGCTTGTCTCTGGGGTGGGCTGGACTGATGCTGGCTGTGGAGGATGACTGAGGTGAAGGGGTTAGGAGCGGAGCGAGCACAGCTACAAGGGCCTCTGTCCCAGGCCAGGCTGTGAGCTGCAGCCCTGTGCTGATAAGACTGTAATAGTCCTCCTTAGAGGACCCAGGGCTCCGCTCCCCTTATTAGTCATTTATCACACCTGGCAGCTTCACTGAACCATAATTACTCTTCCCTTATCCCCCCACACTGTCATGTCCATGGGAGCGAGTGGGGCAGAGGGGGAGGGAGAGGAATAGCTGTGAGCTCAGAGAGAGAGAGAGTGGACGGAGGGAAGGACAGAGGAGTTAGAGGGAGAGGAAGGAGAAAGTGCGAGTGAAGAACAATCATACAAGGACACAGTGTAAACTCAACACATGAGCAGTATGAAGTACACACAGCAGTGCACCAGCCTAACAAACCAGGGTTTACACATGACAATGGCATGAACAAGTTTGGTCACACCTGCGGAAGATTCCTGGCAGAGTGAATAGTTCAGTGAGTAGAAGATGAATTGAATTCAAAGCCTTTAGGTTAAAGATGTAAGTTTTGTGTAAACTTTCTTAACAAACGAAGGGAGCATCATGCAAAAGTTTGGGCACCAAAGCAGAAGCTCAGACTTTTATACTAAGGTCCAGCATTAGCCCTTGATTTACAGGAGTTCTGTATCATCTGTCTGAGTTACACACATATTCAGTGAAGACTATTTTTATAGAGTATTTTTTGTCTAAGCCAATCTACCCAACTAACCACCCATAACAGAACAATGGACAACAATCAGAGGAGGAGTCAGGACATGGTTTTGTGAAATGCAGCTACTGGTCTGCTACTAGTTACCATCAGGTTAATTAAAAGCGATGTGATATTTACAAAAAGGAAGCAAACCTCTCAAACAGAAAACCCACAAAGCAAAAGAAGGACAAAGCATCTGCCACGTTCTGTGAAGAATGGAGCTTTGGACATAATGCAGTTGTTTGAGGCTGATTTTTAGGTTGGTATCTGGCTTTTACATAAAACTTTAAACTCAAGAGGTTCTGCCATCACCTTCACAGTCCCCATACCTACACATCAACAAGAATCTTTGGAAAGATCAAGTGTATGGTCCATGATCCTCACAGAACTAGAGGCCAATTGCCAGAACAGAAAAACTCTCTGCTCCGACAAGAAGGGGTTTACGAGCATTGAGACTTGCCAGGGGTTGTTATGAGGTACCGACTGTGAAGGGCTCTTTCCCTGTTTAGTTATTTAAAAAAAAATCTTGTTCCCCTTCTATGCCTTTTGGAAATCATATTTTGCTTGTTAGCTACTCACTGTTAAAATTTTTGACCAGAGTTGCCAAAACTTTTTTTTCCGTTTGAGTGTGTGCATGTAACAATACAAAGGAATCAATCTCCCAGATACACCCCTTGTAAACAGTCCAGTCTTTGTGCTACAAATGAGAAGCAGTTGTCTGGACAACACCCGCAAACATTAAAGTGACAAACATTTATATCTAGTTAAAATGTGTATAACAATAGAGAGCATTTTCAATGTCCAAAAGATTTTTAATAACGTATTTGCAATATATATTGGCCAGAAGGCAAGTGGTTGCAAACAATTACTCTTAGACTAAATGTATTTTTAATGCACAACAACACTGATGCAATTAATTCCGAAATGTATATCCAAAGGTTTGCATGGAGTTGTGGTGTAAGACTATTTTAATTAGGGTGCTGGATTAAAGTGTGATGGAAAAATCTATCATGAAAATCAAAAGTGACACTTCATGTCTCTGTATTGGCAGAGGAGAGCTCTCCTCCTTGTGCCAAATGTGGTTAAACTTTGCACAACCTCTCCTCCTCTGTCTGTTGTAACAACAACGCTAAGCTTGTCAAAACCGCTCGCCGCTCTAACATTTCTTTCACGACTAAGTTACAGGGACATTTTCTCTGCAAAGGTTCAACCTCGTCGCCACGTGCCTGGCTGTCACGAACGCGCACTCCTTGACACTATAAGCAGATACAGATGTGAGCCACATGTTTTCAATCACGAGTTGAGGTTTGCCTACCACACCCCCAAACCACCTAACCGTTAACAGTTGGAATCAGGTCTCACACTTCAGTCACCAGTGTTTCATTAGTGAGAGGTTTTTAACCTTTTACAAGAAAAACAAACATGCAGATGTGTAGCCGTTCTGTGCTCCTGTACTCTGCTTTATTGTTGTTTAAATGGGCTATGAACTCTGGAAATTGATCTTAAGTTGTTAGTGTTTTCACTGAAATCAATGACCAAGATCAAGAACGTCAAGAATGTTAGGAAAATTGGGGCATTTTCCAAAGTGTACATCTCATATAGGAAGAAAGCAGCAGGAGATTGTTTGAGTCAGACAGGTCCACAACAGGAACATTTTAGGAACATTCAGGTGAGAAGTAGCGGTTGCAGACGGCAGGATGTATAAAATCTGCTGTTTACAGCACATTGACACAGACGTCAACCCTTGTAGCCTAAAGTTTGTGAATATCGTTGTCTTTCCAGGTTGACATCTTCATTGCCGTCTTTTACATGTATATCTCCTATTTTTCATGTTCAGATGTTTGTATTCTTCCAGCTTCACATCCATTGCCTGTTAGAAACTTCACATATTTACCCAATCGATGGTAATTTTCACACCAATTTTACTGGACTTACCCAAAAAGGGGGGCAGACAAGAAAATCTCTGGAAAATATCCGACTGACATAATGCGTTGTCATACATGCCCGCTGCAAAATTTCTGCAGCTTGTCAAGAGTGGAGTTAACCATGAATAAATAAAGTCTTCTTGTAGGACTGTAATCAAGCGTACCTGTTTGTCACCAACTGACCTTCCTGTCTGTGCATATCTTGCCCAAGCTCTCCCTGCACGTGGCCCGAGTCTTCAGCGGGGGAGATTTACACCACTGAAGCAGAGACGGTAGCCAGAAGCTAGCGGGTGATTCACAGACAAGTCAGCTACTGGCAAATCTCAGGCAGTGAAGCTTCTACGGAAGGGCTGATGGGTGGGGATGGGATGTATTGGATGCATTTGTTTTCAAAGTGTAGCCTGCTCTTGCTAGCTTTCACATGCTTACCAAACCTAGCTTTAAGTTTGAACTCAACTTGAATAGAGTCCCTACACTACACAAGTCATAAAGTGAACATATGTATCCCGATACAAAGAATTAATGTGGCAAAGTTTTTTTTTAATTTTAAATCACAAAAAGCATAGGAATACTTTGTACGGGAAGCACAGAGAATCAGATTGATGTGGACACACAACTCAACTGTCTAGGAGGAACAGTTTGAACGCAAAGACCCCCTGAATGCCCTTTCCAGCACGAGGCCTGGCTCGTAAGAATCCTGCCAACAGTTGTGTCGTCCTTCACAGATGGGGACCACACCAGGGCTCCAACAGCGAGGTCCAGATGTGTGAAAAGAGAAAGAACAGAGGGAATGCAACGGGAGGGAGGGTAGAGAAAGTGGGAAGAGAAATGGGATTGCATGAATTTTGCTGTCATTAAAAAAAAAAGCCAACAGATGTGCGAGTCCCAAAGGGAAGACATCTGGGTTTTCTCCCTCGCACACACGCACACAGTTTTCATCAACCACGCAAGGTGAGAAAATGGAGAACGCTCTTGGCTTTTTAAGATCCGTATTGCTGCCTTCCTCCATTTTAACAGGCGTTTTATGGAGCAGCTTCTTTAATAGCCACTCACTTATAAAACAAAGCTGTAATGACATGCAAATGACTCACAGGGAAACACTGTAAAGAGGACGTGATGTATGGGCCGTCTGCGCACCACAAACACACACAACACAGACACACACACACACACACACACACAAAAAGTATCCCACAGAACAGCCTCCCTTTTTGTCTCTTTTCCCCCATTTTTCCTCCTATAATTACCAATATAAATGAAATACATTACCTTATGCTTGATTCTGTGAAGGAGATAAGAATTTAGTTTGATCTTACGATAATCGCTGTGGCAATCTCATTTCTCACAAAACTCATAGTTCGCTTTGAAGAACTTCTCTGAGGGGAATTCGGTTGATTGGAGAGCAGAGCCATGAATCACGATGATAGAGAGACATTCAGACAATGAACGAGCTAATCCATAAATGCATTCAGCAGGCAGTAAATTAGAGACATGTGAGCACTCTTGTACGGTTTGGAGAGAGGCTCAACATGAGAGAAAAGAGAAAGTAGATCTTAGCACCAGATTTGACCAAGCTACAGACTTTAACAGCTGCAAATGAACCTGACAAGTAAAGGAAGAGCGGTTTCCTCTTGTGTAGCGTAGAGCTGTTTATTATAAAAAGGTCATTAAAAGGTCAGTGTGACCCACCAGCTCCCACATTCTTAAGCAAGATGTTGGAGCGCGAGTCGTATCTCTCTGTCTTGATTTGCACAGGTGGAGCTGCTTTCAGAGCACAAATAAATCAGTATTAAAGCGTTAAGAATTATACTGCCGTGTTAGACAGAAAATCTCCGGATTACACATTTTGCAATTTGCAGCAGGTCAGAGGTTGCGGCAGTTTTAAGTGACTGTTGCTTGTTTCCATTTATATTCCTCAGTACATAGAGTTAACTACTCTTCACTATATAGATGTAAACATGCATGAAACACTGTCTAATCAAAATGAGAAAGTCCAAAATCTTACTTCACAGGCAAATACAAAGATTGCATGTCTCAGTGTGTGTGTGTGTGGTCTCTTTGTATGTGTGTGTGTTTGTGTGTGTGTGTGTTCTCTTTGTATGTGTGTGTGTGTGTGTGTTTGATTGCCAGCTCTTCTGTTAAACACCACCCTAGATCAGGGACAGATGATAGGTGGTCCAGTTGTGGCTTTATTGGACACATAGGAGCAGTGGCCTCCTCATCATTATGATAAAGAGGTTATCTGATGGTGAAACCCTCTTCAGTGTGGTGATAGGAAGCCAACTGTCTCTGTGAGCTGAGAAACAGGATGTCATTACTTGGCATGGCCTGTTTGAAGGGTTGTTCAAGGTGAACTCAGTTCTTCTTCAACAAACTGTACAGAACAATTCTGAACTCATATTTATTTTGCATATTTGCAAAGGGTTTCTTTGTGCCCTGGATCATATCATATTTTTCCATGACAAGCGATCTTTAACTGAATTTCTCAGGAAGCAAAGTGCATTCAGAACAGTTGCATATACCTGTGTTGTATGCAGACGAAATCCCCGCTAATGTAAACAAACCAACATATCCCACCTTCACTCTCCTTTTACTTGTCTCCAACCGACTTCCCTCACTTAATCTTCCCTCCTCTGGGTTGGTTCAAGGTATGTGTGTGTGTGTGTGTGTATGTGTGTGTGTGTGTGTGTGTGTTGCTCGCAAGCTGCCAGAGCATCTGCATCCTGACTCCAATTAGGAGAACAAACCACAGGGAGGCAGACCCACCATCAGGAGTTCAAAGGTCAGCTGACAGGATGGAAAGAAAGGAGGCAGCGAGGCAGACATCGAGTACAGTAGATATAGCGGCAGAGAAAGCCGTCTCTCTGCAGTAAAACTGAAAGGATCTGTCACATTCTCTCTCTCTCTGTCTCTCTCTGTCTCTCTCTCTCACGCTCTTGCTTTCACTCCGTAGGTCCCTGTCACCTCTTCAGTCCGTTTCCTCTTCCCTCCTCTCTTCCTCGGTTTTGTTCTATTTATGACTTCCTCTGAAATCTCAGCGTCTCTTGCACACTTATGTGGGCCATAAATCAGCCATTGAAAAGGACAGTGGACAGGAGGGGAGAGAGATGGAAAATCGGAGGGAGGCCTTCGCCGTCGTCTGAGCAACCGTTTAAAGGCCCACCTGAGAGCATTAAAACTGAAACCTGCTGGAAATATTATCCAGCACGGGCAGACAGGAGGTCCAGCAGCACGCAGCATTAGCGAGCGGTGTTGTGACAAGCCGTCAGTGTCAGCTCTGCTTTGTGACATTACCAGACGCACAAGTGTGTTATTAATTTTTCTCAGAGATGATTTACTTGCTATCTATTTCATATTACAAGAGCCATATCTCCTTTGTGTTTCCTGCTGTGCTGTGTTGCGGCTGTGTGCTGCGAGCTTGGCCAGAGCAGTTCCACAGATGCACGCCAGGAACTTGTATGGGACTCTAGGGTGATTAATTTTTGAAGTGTGTTATAAAGAGCTATGAGATCCATAAACAGGAGAGTACACAAGTGTCAATCCACGGAGAGCGCTGGTCACAACAAAGCTCACAACGCTCTAAGAGTCAACAGTGTATTGTTGATTCTTGTTGATGTCAATGTTGTTTAGGTTTTGGCAGAACTTGAATGGGATTCTATTCAATCAAAGTGTGTTGTTGGGTTTTGAGTTTTTAATATTGACTCTAATCTTGAACTTCTTCCTGGTCAACCTTTTCTCTCATATGCATCAAACTCCACACTCCACTCCACAATCTCCTTTAACACAACACAGTGCTGCTTCAAGCAATACTACGCTAATCTCAGGAAACCCTTAAAAGAAAGAGAAAGGGGAAGGGATACTGTTGTTTCATTAATATGCCCCTGAGAATACGGTGGCAGTAGCAGAAGAATGAGAGGGGGGTTATCAGCCCTCATCTGTGAGGAAAGCTCTCCCCACCCTCTCCTCCCCTCATCTCTCACTAGACTGTGCGTCCATCAGGCCTCATTACTCTAATGGTAGTGGCAGTGATTAAGGCTTCCTGGCTGCAGACCCCTTTGTTTGTTCGCTTGTGTTTCCCCTCCATGAAGACAGACTTCAGGATGCCTGTGCGCGCAGCAGCAGCCCCCCCCCCCCCCTTCTGGGGATGCAGTGCTGGCAGAACCTCTTGGACCTCAGAGTTATCGCGTGGGGGGGGGGGGGGGGGGGTTGGGAAAGGTTATCACATGTGAAGAGGATAAAACCCGGAACCACTCGTGTCCTGCACACACACTGATAATATGGCTGGTGAGAGTATTTAACTGCAAACAATGCATGACTCTGTCTTACAGATTACAGTTCTACAAGTTCAACTCATGTGGCTGCACACCGTATGTATTTGCAACACAGTAAATCAAAGTCAGAAAAAATGTATCGACCTAACTAACTCACGAACAAGTACGTCCTCTCCAGCGCATGAACTGGAAAACTTTGACTCCATTTCAAGTTCAGACGTCGGCCTTTGTTGCTGGTCAGCCCCACTTGTCATTTCCTTTACCAACTTATTCTCTTGTGTAAACAACTTGCTGCTTGACTTTAAAAATAAGAAAGAATCTCAGTCGAAAGTGTTGCAACAGGAACAAGTAACCGTCTGACCCCCATCGCCATCCACTACATAAGGGGAAAGTGTAGACATTCATTGGTCTTTGTACGACATTACTAAAGCAATCGTGTCTCTGGTCAGAGTCAAGTGTGCAGTGATGTGAGGCAGTGTGGCTGGCCTTCTTCAGTTTCACTCAATTCAGCCTTCTTTCTCACTGCTTCATTCATAATGGATGGCTCTTTGGGTTGCTGTCACCAGGAGTCTATCAATGACAGGATCTCTGAGACAGCAGCAGTCACTTACAGACATAAAATCCACTTGTTGTCACGTTCATTATGAAGGAAGATCAAGTGAAAGGTAAAAGGAAAAATCAATGGTGAGCCTGATGATCAAAAGCATGAAATCACAAATCTGCAAACTAAATTAGAACAAAAGTTTGGTATGATCCTGCGGTTGTAAAATTGACTGCGACTGAAAAAAACGGAAAACAAAACAAAAAAGTCAACAACATGAACAACAATCAATGGCAGCAGTTAGGAAAACCAAAGCACCCAGACATCAGGTGCAGGTTCTAGACAGGAGATCCAAAATGTGAGCTTCTCTTCAAAATGCTCATTGTGGCGTGCACTCATCATCACACCTCCGGAGGGCCATCAGCTGCTAGACGCTGAAAACTTCCAAAAATGATGACCATGCAGAACAACGGCCGTCGTGGGAGAGCATCAAAAAACAACACGTACACAGGAAGCATGTAAACAAGCACAATACGTACACGGCGACCATGTGTAAACAAAGAGCGGTATCTGTTTGTCCCACATCTGGGCAGCACGCAGCAGAGCCGAGGACCTGTGCACAGCTGTTCTCCCTGGGCTGTCAGTGGGCTTCACCAGGCTGGGCCCGTCCCAGAGGCCTGAGCTGGGAGGCCGGCACACAGTCTGACATCTGGACTACACAGGAGGGAGGGATCATTCCTGAATTCACCGATTTTTTTTTTACCCTACTGCCTCTCTTTTCGATCACACTCGCTCTCTTTTCGTTTTCTCCATCCTTCCACAGAGGGGTCCTCGGGTCACAGACACTTGGGAAAGGATGATGAACATCTCCACACTTGAGCCAGCTGACTCTTTAGCAGCAGGACCGCCCCCCCCTTGTTCCCTTCATCCTCTCATCCCCCCTCACTTTCTCCAGTTTTTCCCTCCAATGTTCACCTCTCTGTTACACCAGGCTGGCAGGGCTACAGAGGGCGTGGAGCTGGGGGACAATCTTACATGTGCAGTCTGAGAGGAGAGTCGCAGTGAGCGGTGACACATCACAACAACCTTCAGGTCATTAATCAGTACTGGGTGTCACAACATGTTAATTTCCAGAATGAAAAAACATCACCCACTCATCCACACTCACCACTCCTATATAGTTTATTTCATGCCTCCTTTATGGATTGTTCTTTCTTATCATATTAAACTGAGAACAAATTTCACTTGTACTTAAGAGGTTCATAATAATAATAGTGTGGTTTCTATCTGTGGAGGTTAACTATTGATTAATGATATTCAGAACTTTGTCCTTTATTGACCTCTTTGTAAAGGTGCACAGTTCTCCTCCTTGGCTTCATCTAATGAGCTCAGCATCACTGGCTACACTGACTTTGTTTCCAGTCTTATAAGAGACAGAACTTATGCTTAAGCCTCTGAAATGCTTTAAAGAGCTGCCATAACCTTCTGTTATTCTTCTAGTTCTTTGTTCTTGTCTCTTGCTTGATAAGGCATGCCAGCCGCCAAGGTCATGGAGACAGGAGAGAGGAGAGGAAGGGGGGGCTGGGGGTATTTCTCTGGTGTAAATGAATAGTTCTATCTCTCTCTCTCTAGATGAAGAGGAAGAACCTCATCAAAATGTTGTCTTTTCCCTTCACAAAACGAGACCACATTCAAGTCAGATGAATGAGAATTGTCAAGCGCAAAATCATAATTACAAGCTTGCATATTCCCTCCAGCGCTGGGGAACGACTTTATCAGGCACCCATTGGTCTGTTCTTGTGTGTTAGCTGAGGGAGGATCCTCTAAGCCCCTCTCTTGTCTGCAATCTGCGATTGTTGTATAGTATTCCGAGGGGGGTATCAGGGCTGAAAGGACCGAATTTAACAAACCTAATTATCATGCCTTAATTAGTATCAGGGGTAAACCTCGGTGGGACACCTGCAGACTTAATTTATAACCTGACAAGCCAGGAACAAGTGTTAATGTGCCGTATTTATGATAATGCCCCAAAGTGTGCAGGAGGAGCAGGAGGAAGCTCACCTCAACTCTTAGAGAACAATGTGAGAGGCAGGTAATTACAGGAAAAGGGTCTGAAGAGCTCAGGGATCAGCACAGTCCCCACGTTGATACACTGCAATAAAATAACAGCACATGCTGTCTCTGGAATAGACAGGACTTCATAACTTGGCCTTAGTTTGCTTGTAATTTGTAAGATTTACAAAGTAAGAAAAAGATGAAACCTCTTAGTTTTACATGTTATAATAATAATATTAAAAGATAGACAAGAAGTACCGCACTGCAGTTGTATGCCTCTGCCAACAAGTGCAGTTTCCATGGACATACTTGTTTTTCCCTGATGCATATAAGATCACTGTGACCTTTGACCACTGAAACATAATCAATTCATATGAAAATCTTAGTCCAAGTGACAACTTATAAAAAGATGAAGAAATTCCCTCAACATGTTTTTGAGGTCGCCGGGACCTTGACCTTTGACCACTAAAATCTGATCAGTTAATCAGTGAGTCCAGGTGAATTGTACCATATGTGATGAAACTCCCTAAGGGCAGTGCTAATATGTTACACTCACATGGGATGTGAGGCCACTGTGACCTTGAACTTTGACATCCGAATTCTATTCAGGTCCTCCTTGAGTCTAAGTGAATGTTTGGACCAGATGTGATGATATTCTTTTTGAGCATTGCTAAAATATACAGTGTTCATACAACACAAGTTCATGTGAGCTGGACCTTTTGATCTTTCACCAGCAAAATGTTAACAGTTTATATTTAAGTCTAAGTGAATGTTTGTACCAAATTTGAAGACATTCCCTCAAACTGATCTTAAGATTTCACGTTCAACAAAAACCTAGGCATACTTTGTGAGGCCACTGTGACATTTGACCACCAGAATCTAATCAGTTCATCCTTAAGTTCACCTGAATATTTGTATCAAATTTGAAGAAATTCCCTCAAAGCATTCTTTAGATATCGCTTTAATGGGAATGGGACGTATGGACGGACGGACAGACAACCCCAAAACATAACGCTTCTTTCCACTGGCTGTCCCCCGCGCAAAGGCATAAAAAGATTAAAGCTAAAAAAGGACAAGAAATTAACAACTGGTTGACATACATTACACAAATATAGGACCCACATTATCTGAAAACCCTCAGCTCGGAAATGCTAGCCTTCACAGAAAATTCTGCTACCACATATAAATGGGACAATTGTTGTCCTATTAGTCAAAAATAGATGTGCTGTTTGTCTGTTTTGGCACCACAAGCATTTACCTTTGCAATCGAAAAAATAGGTTAGCAGGGCGGGGAAGAAACCTGGAAAAACTATGCATGTTTAGTTGCTCTACACACGGAAGTCTAACCACCAAAGACTTCCGCCCGGCCTCCTCAACAACAGAAAACAAGTCATACTTCGACCAAGCGATTATAGAGGTCATGAAGGATTGTGTAATGTGCTGCAATCACATGGACTTTAAACATAATTTGAAACTGGGGCCAAACCGGTGACTCTTGTGTACGTGGTTTTGGGCACGAATGTTAAAATTTGAATTTTTACTCATGAAGCGTGCATTCACACTTTGAAGTCAGCCATGTGTGGGACATGATACTGTGTGAGTAGTACAGCAATCATTCATCTTTACATCTCTAGCTTCTATTGTATTAATGAAAGGAAGAAGTTGCCCTTCAACAAGTCAATAATACTCTGGTGTTTCCCCTTAAACATGTTCTCTGTCACCATTTCTGTGAGAAAAGTATGATTTTCCTCTTTCTCACCGCAGTGTGTTGATGTTATCACATTGTTCTAGTCACGTTTCTAGAAGCGTGGGCTGGCTGGCATGTCACCATTTCACTGGACCACATTAAAGGAGAACTGTTTAAGGTTTTTACATGCTATGGGTTGACCTATTTCTCAGAAGTTCGCTTTAAGATCCAAACTATAAACCAGTCCATCAGGTAGAGAAACACACATAAAGATGATTCCCCGCATGTGTGGAATTGCCAAACATGTTTTCATTTTGAGACTTGAATGAGACCTTAAATATCTAATGATGGATAATAGTGTAAAATTACTGTGTTGACATTTTGTTGAGTGACATCTTTCTCCTTTCATGTCAATCCTTTAAGAGCTTTAAATATTCTCAGCAGCTACAATTAAATTTGTCTATATCTGATTCTAAGTTGTTTTAGCCTAAAAGTTATTTAAATTTCAGTGTGAACTTGTACTCGGTTAAAAATGCATAATGAACCGGTTTTGTTTTTCTTTATAAGTAACCTATAAGTAACCTAAATTAATCAGGTTATACAAACAGGAATAGTCACAATACATGTGATATAAGCTAACTTTGTTTACAAAAAGGCAGTAAGAGACTTCACTGGTTTTCAGTCTTCCCAAAATCTGGCTACAAGCACAAACCCCCACAAACGTTCTTTGTCTGTGACGGAGCTAAATCACTGATTTTTCAACCATATAATTACAATGTTAGATACAAAATGTTGAAGTTCTTCTTGCATGTTACCATTTATCTGAATAAAAAAGTTGAGTACTGCACATCCAGAGCAATCGCATGTTTTGTTTGGTGTCGAGCAAAAGAAAATCGTAGTCCTGTAACAAAGTCGAACATCTGGCTCCAACTCTCTGAGCCCAAAGTTGATGTCTCTTCTCTGGGCAGGGAAATAGATGCCCTGCGACTCTGGATGATCCATCATATGCTGAAAGCAGAGGTCATCCGAGAGATGATCACAAGTAAGTGTGTGTGGTGAGGTTAGGTATGTGTGTGGGATTTGTGTGTGTGTGTGTGTGTGAGGGGGTGGAGGGTGGGGGCCGGGAGGGGGCGCCTGTGAATGTATTTTGTTTTCCACATTGTGGAAAGAATAATGTTTTTCTAAGAATCTAAATCACCAAAACCACTAAACAGGGTTTGGCCTCCAGTCCGAAGGCTGTTTAGTGGAACATTATGTAATTTACATGTGGAGGGTATTTTGTTTGTTAAGCCTCAGCCTATACTTCCAAGAGCCAAAATCAATTTACTTAAATTACTGCACTGAGCACTATAATTGTGCAGGTAATGAAACAACTTTGAATCATAATGGATGTGTTCTCAAAAGATTTATGTGTTTCATGTTTGAGTGACTGCTTCTGACAGACAAACACTCACTGGGTTGTTTGGTCTTTTATTGCAGGCTGGTCTGGTGCAAGAGTCTGTGCCTTCTCTCTCTAGTGTTGTTAAAATCACTAGCATCAAATCAAGGTGTACCTTTTGTACACAAATATGGCCTCTTGTTTTTTTGGCCCTGTCATTTCATGGTTGAGGGAATATAAATTTTGCTCAATAAAAATTACATTTGCCAATAAGCAAAAAAAAAATCACCTTTAATAAACCTAAAGTAAGGTTTAAAGCTTCAATAATCACTTACAAATGTACATGTCTGTTTTCTAACTGAGGATTTAGTCGTTCTATTTTGTCTTTTTTTTTAACAGCTCATGTGAGGTCGCACTTACTGTAATCGGTGAAGCCACGCCTCTGTTCACAGCCGCAGAGGTTCAGAGAACTTCTCATCAGTAACATTGCAAAACACTATTTCCATCCCTGAAGTGTCATCAGTGCATGATTTCATTCAAGTGGCATCAAGGTTTAGATTTTCTTCCCAGGGAGAAGTTCTGTGTGAGGTCCATCCAGCTATTATCTTGTCGCTTGTTGTCAATAGTATTTTTTCTTTGTAGCTTTTTTTGTTCAGGTGTGCAGAGTTAGAGATTGTTGGTGTTGCAACATGAGGTTACATTTGTAGTCACCTTCCCTGTCTCATCTTTTTGGAGCCGAGGTATTTATGCCAGCATCGGGTATTGACAGGTAACTGTGAGGCCCAGCCCCGCAAGCGCTTTGGCCAGATTGTGAGCAACAGAAAAACTGGATTGAGTAATCAGGCTGTTGGCAGACAGACAGAAGCCCTCCAGTCGAGCTGAACTGCTTTAAAAGCCCTATCTGCTGTTGTTCCCCTCTGCGCTGGCAGCTTATCACCCAGACAGATTTCAGAGGCCTTGAACCGTGCAGAGAGTCCATCCACGTGTGAGAAAGCCCAGGCTCTCGCTCAGACAATATGACCCCCCGCCTCGGAGAGATGGAGATATCTCGCCGGCCCGCGTCACTGTGAGAAAAACAAAAACCTCACCATCTACTCGGCTTCTGTTAGTGTCATCCGCATGTCTGGGAGAGGGAGGGGAGATTGTTTCTCCCTACAGAAGTGGGGAAGTTTAAAGTCGCTGCCTGGGGCTGTTAGAGATGATCCCTCAGGGAACCGAGCCAAGATCATGATCACTCCTCCACATGACTGGTTCCATGTCAATAGGGTGCACACACAAACACACACACACAGATTCTCTCTCTGAGTCTCTCCCCCACTTTCTCCCTCTCTGACACACACACACCCGCACATGGCACGTACACACACATACACGCACACACACACACAACATGCATGTGCTCTCAACACCTGCCCTCCGAAGGTTCTCTCAGTTAATTCCAACATTAATTATTGACTCAGAGTTTAATTTGAAAGGCAGACGCACTGTATGCCAGGGGACACTGCTTTAAATAATGTATATGGCCCATTCAGAGGTAATCATATTGTCATTGATTAATATACATTGGTGCTGTGGAGCATACCTGATGTGTGTGGGAGCCAGGCACCGGGTATGATAAAACTTGGCTCTGAGAGCTGTGTCAGGCCAGGAGCCTCTCTAGGGCCCCGTCCTCCTTGTCTGATGTTTCAATCACAGCTTAGGAGCTGTGATGCATGGAGGCATACACTATCAACTGACTAGATAACATGAGGAGCCCCAGAGAATCTCCACAGCCAGAGAGAGATAGACAAGGAAAAGGTTGGAGGGGAGAAAAAAGGAAGAAATGCAGTCAGGCACAGAGAGGTAAACAGAAATCAAAACAAGAGAAGGTGGAAATGCGGGGGAAATAAATCAATGACATCAAATTAATTTCTTTATGACGAAAGTGGCTCGAAAAAATCACCCATCGGGGAGAGATAGAATCAACACAATGAGCTCGAGGATGAGCTGCATCAAGTGTCCCGCGTTGAGGCCGAGGGATTGGGATGTGGATGGTAATGAATTCCAAACCTCTCTGCAGATGGCATGTCACCCTAAGTTTAGTTCAGACAAACGCAGATCTGCCCAGAGAGGAGCGAGGAGCCGCGGCTGCTCCAGCGGCGATGAAAAATTCATACGCCGTTGTTACCTAGACGCCATTCAGAAGAACTCTGAGTTCAAAAAACATGAACCAATTACAGCCTAAAACTCAACTGTCTGGACACAACACATGCATTTTGATAGACGTGAAAAAACTTAGATGCACTCAAACAGTCAGGCTCCACTTTCTCTAACGCAAACGAACGCTCGCACGCAGACTCTCTCCCTCTTTCTCACACGCTATCGGAGAGATAAACAAATCCTGTCCAAGACTCTCCTCCTTCAGGAGATTGTGAAAGCTTTGGCAAGCTTGAGTGAATATGTTGTTTTTGTTAATACATAAAGATTAGGGGAAACAGTCTCTAGGCTCTTCTCTCTCCCTCTCTTTCTCCCCCTCTCCTCCTCCCCTGCTTTCATCCCTCCCCACCTTCCCTCTGTGTCTGGCAGGAGAGGTGGTCTTGTCAGACAGCTCCTCTCCCACGTACCGCCGAGCTCGGAGAGGTGTGGAGCAAACAGGCTGAATGCTGGGAGGCTTCTGTCTCTCTGCGTCTTAAAACCTTGCGGCTGCTGGAAAATACTCTCTGACAGCAGGCCTATGTGTTCTGCTGTATGTTTGACAGCAGAGGAAGAACAGCCTGCACCAGATACAAAATAGCACCACAGGCAGATGCTTAGCCAATCTGAGAAAGCCTTGCGGGTTGAGTAAGAAACAATATTCTACAACCGGAGAGGGACAGTCCGTTATATGTGGTTTGTTCAAGACTGTTTACGGGGCTTTTTCTGTTTCTCAGCCTCAGTGATACGATACTGAGTAAGTAATGGGGAAATGGTGACCTAACAGAAGGGGTTGGTTTAAACAACGCTCTCTTATCTCTCTCTTGTGGTAATGCTGGTGTGGAGGTGGGTGTTAAGGAGGAGCATGTAAATGCAGAGCGAAAGCGAGGAGGCTCATTTTTCTTCATCAGATATAGTTGCTGGAGACGCAGTGTACACGAGTGTAGATAAGGGCCGAGTCATACCATTTCACCTGGTCGAAGAACTTTGCGTTTTCGATCTTTATCAACCCTTTGTGCAAAGACAAATACACTTAATCAACAACAAATGTCTGGAGTGTCCCACATTAAAAGTACAATCAGTGTGGAAAAAGGTCAAAACAACTATATGCGTCCTCCTCTGAGCGAAGTCAGACTTCACACCGAGCATCTGTGAGCAACCCCTATACCTCCAAGTCTTCCAACCACACACTTCCTTTCATTTTCATCTCTCAACAGGCCTAAGAGCCACTGCAGTCGGCCCCTGAAGGAAAGATTTTTATCATCCAAAGTGAGGAGGAGAGAAAGGCCAAATCGCATCAGAGGCAACACCAACTGCACATAAAGAAGTTCTCCACTGAACAATGGATCTGCCGCGAGCACCACCTCTGTCTCCCAGCTGAGCCACACAGCCAGGGCTTAACCAATGATTGGGGTCAGAGCAGCCGCATGGATGACCAAAGTGCAGCCACCATAATCTAATTGTCATTGTATTGCCTTCAAATGTAAAAGGCATCTCATCTTCAGTATGATGAAGGGAATGGAGTGTAGATGAATAGGTCTGGGGCCTGTGTAGGCGACTTTAAACTGATTTAAAGGAGTCTGGTATAGTATTAAGATGCACTTTGGGGTAGTGGTGTTATTCAGGCTTCACAATAAAGCTCGTTCGGAATGATACACAAAAGTAATCGAAGCCCAACAACTCCATTTAATCCCGATTCAACAGCCTCTTTATACAAACGAATGCAACATCAAGAATATGCTTGAAAGTAAACACGTCTGATTGAAAATACAAACGTATTAAGAACATACAGGGGTGAATAAAGATGGACGGCGCGTCTGCACTTACTCCCGCTATCCAGAGAAGGAGCTGACCCATCATACGCATCTGCAGTCAGAGTCTGCGTAGTGGATGTCGGGGGATGTTTACAAGAAAGAGTATGACAAAATGATGTATTATATATATAATAAAACTATCTCAATTCATCTAAGATAATGAGTCAGGGTCACTGGGGTAAAATAAGTCATGCTCTCTCTTTCTCTTCTTTCTCCATCTCTTCAGGTCGTTACACTGGACTCTATATTTCTACAGGTGTGATCAGTCACTTCCATTATCTCAATTTCATCTTGTTCAGCGTTGTGTAGAGTTTATTAAAACTCAAATAAAGAAGACATTCCTAAAGCCAAATTCTACACAATGACTTTTTAAACATCATGATTTATTAAATGTGTTATTTTCATTTTCAGCTCTTAACCAAACCGTATCACTCTAAAAGTGAGTTATTGTAGACATTAAATACTTTTTTAAAATTCATAATGATGGAAATATTTTTTGGTCCTCTCGATACTTCATCCAACAGCCTTTGTATTTATGCAGATGGATGTTGTTTTTCTTTACAAGTCCTTAAAGTGCAGCCATATCTTGTAGATGAAGCAACAATGTCAGGCTACTCTCATATCTCACAGAAATATGCACGCGTATTTATGACAGCCCACAACGGTGATGCCAGCATCCATCTGCACTTAGCTGCAGCCTCCTCCTTCATTAGCCAATGGCACCTTTAGCTTATGGTCAGAGCGGCAGCAGTGTCTATAGTGTAATGAAATTTACGAAGAAGAGCCACTTGGTATGCCAGCGATGCGGCAGCAGGTCCCCATGCTCAGTGAAAACCACACGCTCGCTTTTATAGATTGCATAATGGCTTGCATGAAAATGGTTTCACACTAACATAAATCAAATGTCAAAATACAACCGGAGCAAGACAATTCCCATGGTGCACACATGGACACACACACGCACGCACACACACTGCACGCAAACTGCAGACACACATGCTCAAAACAGTCAGCCGTCCAAACAGCTCACAGTCCTGCTTATGCAGATACATGTAGGGCTTAATAGCATACATAATAATTTATTAAGAAATGTTAAATATTCATCAATATTAAATTAATCATTTATAGCAGATCTTTAAATAAAAGGGTGTCCTTGAAGTTTTAGATGTGAGGAGTGTCTTTAGCAAAGAGCCAATCCCCCGTGGACATTTAAAATCTCTGATGTACAACACTTGGGCTGCTGTTGTATAATGACTGTACCACTTTGATATTGTCTCACACAAAGTAAGAACACACAAGCACAGAAAAAATGTCCCTGAAAAAGTTATTTATTGTTACTGCCATAATGTATGTTATCCCCCAATGTTTGGGTAATTGGAAATAATGTAACATAACTGGAAAGCTGTGAGGAATAGAAATATTTGGTTGGGCAAGGTGCTCTTATGTTGTTGTGAAAGGTTACAGAAGCCTCCACAACCTGTGAGCTATGAGATATAAACTTGTCCGCCTCCTTTAGTCCTTCACAGCCGCTTACATTTTTATTATACTAAAGAAGTATGGAAATTGAGTTGAATTGTACTTCTTCTACACTATCAAGGTGTATTTAATCACACGCGGCTTGCAAGAATGAAGTCATCACATTCTATACGTCTGTGGCCATGAAGGCAGAAGAGGGGAAGGACGCGGCTCCTTGCCAGGGCGCACCGGCTGGTGAGACTGCATGGGACACGCTGTTACACAGCAGCTCAGTGCCAACCACACCTGTGCCCACATAGGCTCCACACTCTCCAGGGCACGCTGAGGTCACCCGGACACCGCGAGCCCCACCTGTCCCTCTCCTCATCCTCTCACCCTCGTATAGATTCGATTGGAAAACTCACAGATGGAGCAACATGCTGGACGCACGCATGATCGGCTGCTCCGGGAAGGGCAGACGATGTAAAGAACATTCTCCAGACAAAGTCGACGCGAGAGAGGAGAAGGATTTTCTCTTCTAATTCCCAGAGTACAGAGCAGCCGTATTCCCTCTCATCCTTTCCATAGCATTCCCCTTATCAGTTGAGCTGATGCCCTCAGGCAGGAGAGCAGAGAGTTAGGTCGCTCCATCAGTATGGGTAAAAGCAAGGTTTGGTGCGGGGTTAGGCAAAAGGAGGCTTACAAAAGATTATACTGCCATGATACCAAATAATCAGGAGCTAATTCATTGTGTGGCCCTATCTCATCGCTCCCTAAGCCTCCTTATTAGGGGGCTTACATCTACATTTGCAGCTGATGAGGGTGCTTCTCCTCTCTTAAATTTAAACAGATGGAGACGGCACACTAAAATTAGATTTGGACCTCACTTCCCCACTATTTGTGATAGTCGTGGATGATAGAGTCGCACATTTGTGCTAAATCCATCACCTAAAGGAATGAAAGGATTTGTTTTGTGTGAAATGCGGAGATCTGAGTGTTTCATCTACATCTGATTATTTTATCGATATCAGCTACTGTGGCAGGTCTTCAGATAAAAGGCTTAGACCTCTGAAACAAATCCTTCTTCTCAGCACAGGTCATATTCATTTGAAGTTTTCATTTAATCTAAAGCATCAACTACATTCATGTTCCCCATGTATGTGATAAAAAAAATAAAAAATGAATGACATTTATAGAAGGAGGCAGGTTTTTTGGGGGGGTGGCAAATCGCAAAACTGCGTCTCGCTCTAATTAGTTATTTTATCACAAATTTTGAAATGCATGGCGGAGAATTTCATTATAGTCATACATGGATATATCATACCAGCAGGAAAGCCCTCATCGAGCTCAGGCTTCACCATAAATCAGGCTAAATTCCCTAGAAAGAAGAACGCAGGAGGACACCAGCACTAAAATAGTATCACCCAGGGCTACTTCTGATTGAATGTTTTATCACAGACAATCCTGAGTGGCGGAAAAAAAGAAACTAATTCATTCATCCTGCTCAAGTAAAGAACTGTAACAACCATGTAATTCCTCCGAGATTTTGTCATTGCAGAGCACTTTGATTTGTCATGTTACTCATGTCTTTTCATCCTTCTTTCTTCCTGCACTTGGCTCTACACTCGGGTATCATGTGCTGTAATTCAGCTTTTTATAACCCCCTCGCTCATTCACCTATTGAGTATCTGCCACCGTAGTACCAGGGCCACATGAGTTCATCACTCCGTCTCAGTAAAAGGATACAATAAGTATGTGTGCAGGCCAGCTTAGGAAGGGCACGGATATCCATCAGCAGCGCATGTGATGGATCACGGTGGTGTCTGCGATGAATAGACATGCAACACAAAATACAGTGAGGCCAAAACGGGCAGGAATATACATTACATCCATTTAATCATCGGCGCGTGTTAGGAAGGCAGGCGGGCCTTGCTTTCTCTATTCCTGCCGCCTTCAAAAAAGCTTTGCGTAGATTGATTATGTACAGAGACGCAGCGAGCATAGCTGCAAAACACCTGCCAAGAAGAGGAGGCATTAAGCTTTTTCACTAATACACAAAAAGCATGCAAGAAGACAGAGAGAGAAGAGAGAATGGATGACTGCGTGTACTCAGATAAATAGCACTGAGTGTGCAGA
The DNA here is from genome assembly GCF_963576545.1 of Limanda limanda. Lineage (NCBI taxonomy): Eukaryota > Metazoa > Chordata > Actinopteri > Pleuronectiformes > Pleuronectidae > Limanda > Limanda limanda. The sequence goes on from NC_083638.1 coordinate 20,303,837, forward strand.
GGACTGATGGAAGTCCAGCTCCTCAGCACAGCCACACTTAAGTCACCGCTCCACGTTCCATACTTCTCATCTCCTGTGTGCCACTTGTGGAGCACAGAGCTAGACACAGTGACGGCTTGCAAAACCTTCAGAGAGACACAGGAGGCGAAAGTTCAGCACAGAGCTGAGGGGAAATGTCGGAGGATATCGGAGTTTTCACAGCTGTCAGTTAGAGCATCCAGGACGACTACCCAGTAAAAGGAAGCAGGTCATTAGGAGGGAATACGAAACGTGGAAAAATGATAAGGTATTCACAGGGTTCAAAATCTCATCATCATCTCTGAGCACGTATCCGTCTTGATGCCCTAGGCCTTATTTAACCTCGGAGTTAAAATACTCACAGCCATTTTACACCCACATGAAACTGGGCCATTAAGGTCATCCTGGATAAATGTATTCATGAAGTGTGATCTGCATGAACGGAAAAAAAGAGCTGCGAGACGGCCCTGCCAGAGACGTCTCCGCAGTGATGATGTGATTGATGATGATTAGAGATCTTGTCTTAAATCGATTTTACAGGACATGTCATCTGCATTTCATTTGCAGGACGAGTGGCTGCACTCAGTGCTACAATGTAAACGCGTCTCTTGTCCTTAATTCAAAGAGCGCTATTCCATGTGTCAAGCCTTTAACACCACAGACTGTGTTTTCTACCCAACAGAGAGCAACAGAAAGCCCTCTAGTTTCAGCTTAACTTCTGTTTGTCGGACATGTTGAAGGACTCGCACCTTACAAAGGATGAAGGGAGAGGCAGCGGAAAGAAATCAAAACAAGGCAACAGGAAGAGCAGCAAGTGGGGAGCAATTTTGTAACACTTGAAAAGACACTTTCGATAAAGGCGAGCACAGCTCCTTTAATGTTTCTTTTATGAGGGGATGAAGACATAGGGAGCAGTTCGTTTTTGCAATATACATGGAAAGGTTGAACTGCTCTTTCATCCAGATTCAATAACACTCGCTGTTCATGAATATAGATAAGAAACATGCAAATAAAAAAGATTCAGTCAATTTTGTTGTTTTAGTTGAATTTCTGACTCTAAAATTTAGAGGAGTGTGCTTGACCTGTTTAAAGATGTGTAATTGGCTTTGAGTACAGAATTAATATTAAATAAGTTATTATGTTTTTCTTATCTTCTTTGAAAAAAAAGAAACAACACCATGCTGCCTTTTCTTTTGTCCTTAGCAGAGGGTCTTCTGAGTGGCATGGCAGTGGGCTGTCTCTCACAGCCGGACCACAGAGCTCCTCTCACCTCTGTCTCATCTGGGAAGCCCTGGGGTTGGGCTGAGGGAAGAAAGAAGGCTGAAGGCACGGCCGGATGAAAAACGAGGGTGTCACAACATTGTTGCAAGGTTAGCACACCCGCTAATGGAGCTGTGCTGGGGCAGGGCACCCTGAGGATCGACCCCGCCAAGGGGGGCATGTACAAGCCCAAGATAAACTACTGTAGGGGGCATGGCACTGCCCCAAGCCCCTCTACTGCCCGCTAAGCACTCACACACATGCACACCCTCTCAACATTTATAGCTGACCATCAGATACAGTACTGAGAGATACCCAGTGCTGCTCATAAAGCAAAGTGTTTGACACAGCACTATCCGATGTTTATAAAAAGATGAGTAACACTGTAACTTTACTCCGACAGGATTACAGCACAGCGCTGTCACATCTTCACTTTATACTCCCCCAGTCACGAATGACAACATCTATTTCCACACTATATTGACAGTGGAGACATTAATGTTTTTATTTCATGCAGAGATAACTGATCAATCAAACCCACACAAATCCCTCCACACATAAAGAAAACATCTCATGTAAAATGGGAAAAGAAAATGATATGAGTAGATTTTAAGCCTCCAGCGTGAAGGGACCAGTCCGTGTTTAATGTTTCAGATGATCTGCCAAGTCGCTGTGCCGCTGTTCAGACTGACCGTGTTGACGACATAGAAACATGCTTGTCTTCCATCTTTTCAGCAGCATAGATGATTTTAACACAGCCAGGTAAATCCTGATTATCCCAAGAGCTCAGAGGGCACTGCAGACAGGCGAGAGAAAAATGAGAGAAGGAAAAGAAAGAGACATATGGCTGACATGCTCCCGCTGCACGGGGTTGCACCGCTGAGCGGTCAAGTGTGGGGAGTTTCAGACAGAGGGGACATGAGGAATGACATTCCCTGGAAGATCTCTCGCTCACATGGGACAGGGAGTTGACAAAGGCGGCTCTGTTTGGCAGAATGGCAGCCATATTAATGACCAGTTTATCACTGTTTGTCAGGGGAGGGAAAAGGAAAGATGGGAAGGAGGAAAACGTTTCCCAGCAGGCCTTTAAGGAGACTGACTTCCTGCCAGGAGAGGAGAGGAATGCTGACATCTTCCTGTAGGCTGCTCACAGGCCTTTTTGATTGGTCTTGAGGGGATAGAGATGGGTCAGTAAGCCATGCTTTGATTGGACAGAAGGAATGTGATGAGGTCAATGCGGAGTCCAGTCAATGTCAGGTCTAGGGTGAAGGTTGAAATGAGAGTGAAAGACCCTCCAGTGGAGTAAGGGAAGGAAGAGGGAGGGCAGACAAGAGAAAAACCTAAATGGACTAAAGGGGAATGACTCGACAGAAATAATTCACTTCTTCTTTGTTTAGCGCAGTAAGAAGGTAAAGTTTTGGTGAGTACAATATTGTCTTGATGTATTACACCATGAACCAGCAGAGACTGTTTCCCTCTTCTGCAGCTGCAACATCAATGTTAATCAGAAGCACGTTTCCTAAGTGTATCAGACAGTATCTCAAACAGAGGGTGGCTGTGGTAATCTCTCTGTCTCTGTGCCTGACACAGTGAGATGGGAGGTGAAACGGACTCGTTACAGGCAGGATCCAGCCTGCCGAGCATCCAGCAGAGAAAGGCCTGTCCAACAAGCTTCACCAAAGCCCCTGTCGCTGATTTAACAAAGCCCCTCTTATTCAGGGCAGCAGACAGAGGCCCACGGGGAGAAAACCTCAAAGACTTTAACAACACCTCAAACCCCAGCCTCAATGACGGCTTGTTTCTTTCATTATGGAGCTCAAATGGGGGCTCTGTGGGTGCCGGTGTGGGCATGCCCGTATTAAAGCGAAAATAAGCCTCTGCCCACACATTATCGCTCACATGGCACCGACACCCACAGGCATGATTGCGTGGAATTTTCCAGTGCGAGCATCTCATCATCCCGCGTAATATGTTTCCATGTGCAGCAGCAATTAAAGTGCCCAAACACAGAAGCAGTAACAGGAGCCACTCTGGCACCATGTTTCTGCAGTCCTGTGGAAACCACAGCGTGCAGTAGATACCTTACATGAAAAGCTACAATACCCAATAACACATGCCACATATGATAATGTGGAACCACACCAGGGATTTCAGACAGATATATACCGAAAAACATAGCTCAAATAAATCATTATGTTGCTGCTGTTTCCCAACTCATGTAAATATTCAGTTTTTTTCTTTACCTCTCTCTAATTTATATTTCGGATCTTTTATGTCTCTTTGTGGAGACTCTGCAAGGACATACTTTACACATTGACAACATTTTATTTTAACTGAAAAATCTGACATTTTATCACAGAAATATTTAATTCTGCCACAAATGTGAAACAGTCACCATGGATGTTTTTTAAGAATAAAGCCACCACAGTCCCACATGCTTGTCCACTACAACTCAAACATTTTAGCTGACATTGTGAACCCTCAGTTGTAAAGATTTGCACAGCATTTCTTTCATTCATCCTCTTCTTCTGGTTATCTTCTCTCTGCTTCTCCCTTAGTTTCACTATGATGTGTAACATAGTTTTAAAACTCTATTAAATCTCAAAGACGGTTCAATGAACATACACCATGACGTCAATTTGTCCTTTTCTATTTATGCCTGATGTCAACTCATTTTAAAAAGAACACACACACATACACACACACACGTACGTTCAGGTTTTCCCAGCAACCTCTACCGAGATTGCATAAGAAACCAAAACACCCACAGACCGGCAACAGGACACGTTCACTTCCGCTTTCGACACAGCGTCGCTATTCCGATAATCTTCCCACCCACCTGATCGCTCATTCGCAATACTGAAAATGGACAGCGATCTATCACCAGCATCAAGCTGAAAGCACTGAACTCCTACTGCTCTCTGAAACTGCACAGGTTCAGTCACTCTGCACTACACACCCGGGCCAACTCTGACCCCTTCATACACTGATGGTATTGTGGTGTTTAATCATACTGAGAGTTATGAGAAAAACCGAGGTTACAAGGCATAATATAATAATTGTGACCGGACCTGAGGAGAGTCTTATTAAAAAGTTTACAGGGGAAGTAAAGTACAGTGGGCTGAAGCTGGCAAAAGGTGATCTGGAGTTATGGTTTTGAGGGACAGTAGGAAAGTGCTTTGGGAATAGTGGGGTTAATAGTCCAGGGAAGACAGGCCTGGCACCAGCATGTTATAATAATACACTTGGCAGCTAGAATGGTGTCAACCCCTTAATTCCCCCCGGGGAGAGAAGGACACAGCCTAATCTGTATTCAGTCCTGACATTGTCCACATCTGATATGGAACATTAGCCCCTAACTCTCTCTATAGACTAGTGTCCTTCGGTTTATATTACTTTATGTTAATAGAGAGAGAAAACTCCATGTGCTGTCGTTTGTCATTGTTAGCAGGGGTGCTCCCTGAGCCTGTTTGAAATGCATTTGTTTAGAAGAGAAAAAGGGGGGGAAGGTAAACCTGACTGCCAGGGGAACCTCGTCGTTTCTCCATCTCTATTGATCTTTGATCCAACCAAGGGCCTTCTCTGCCCCCTTACTCTCCTTGTCCTGTGTCCTGCACTCTCCGCTCACCACTTATTTTCCATTCTCTCTCTCTCCTCTACAAAGTCGGCTGTGAGCGATACTGACCCGGGGCAGTTGAGCCTGTGAGGGAGAACAAGCACAGACTTCCTGGACCAACACCTGGTTTCCTCTCACTATGTCTTCTATGGTCAATATGTCTTAGCTGAACATTAAGCAACTCATCATATAGAAACAATTCACTGTGCTGAGAGGATTTAAAGAAAAAAGACATCAGTGAAAAAACGAACTGTAAAGTAAAAAGGAGGTCAGACAGAGTGACATCGATTTCTCCTGATTGGTCTTGAAGTATTTTTTCCGCGGTTCTTGACTAACTTAGACAGATAATTATTTACAATAAAAATGAAAAGCACACCAACACGAATAAATATGTTAAGCAGTTGCTCTACAAGAGATGAGCCACATTTACATTGTTGCTTAACACAACTCGCGCTGCCTTATTTGAATAAAATAAGATGAGGGAACGTCTGGCGATGCTGGTGGAGGGAATATTGTTTAAATCTGACAATATTCTCCGACTTCTGTTGGAATTAATTCAGCTAATTGTCTTCAGCCCAATTAGAGTCTATTCCCCTCTGCAGTCTGGTGAAACAGTGCCGAGCTAATTGGATTAAATCTTTATCATTCCTTGGGAAACAGAGAGAAGGGGGAATATGAAGAAACACTACAGCCTTTTATAATTAAATCTAACCTAATGACTGTGCTTTTATTAACATCCGACTTTTTCATGCCTCTGTGCTGCAAATAGGACTGGAAATCTGGAAGCAGAGGCTTTTACATGACCAATTTATTGACTGTGAAACCTTTGTCGACAATGATTCCCGCATGTGATCACCAAAGAACAGCTCTAGGTTCACTCTCTTCGGCCTCTTTCTACCACACTCGTCACAGGAGAGAGCCTCATTGTAAACCTGTGAGTGCACAGTACAGTTAAAAGCATGTCCCTGTGTACCAACTGGCCCTACTCATACCCTTAAATGCCAATAATAATTAATGGTATTACAGCAGGATACTTCTGCGGCCCTTAAACTCTGCTTTATTAGTGGCCTTTAGATAGGCCAGGTGGAGCTGGCTGCGCGGAGCAAGCAGGCTTTGCCAATCCTTGCTAGGACATAAAAATGGGTGAGGGATGAAAAAATATATCGGTTACTGCTGAGGATTATTAAAATAATGTATAAAGGGAGCCTATTTATGTGTGAGACATCTGACTGCTCTGAACACCGGGTTCCAATGTTTGTTTTCCTTCACAGAAATCTTATGGACATCTGCTCCACACACCACTCATTCATCCAAAACAGTCTACTTGAGTAGTACTATAGGAATTTATTGTATTTCATCATATATATAACCAACATCAAAGGTTTATTATGTGGACCTGTGGTGACAGCAGAACAGAATTCTTTCAAAAATGGATTAGATTCCTGGTCCAGTAAGTGAAGCTAATACAAAGGAGCCTGAAACCTGTGTTCTCTCAGATGACCAGCAGAAGGTGACTCCATAGGTTGCAAAAAAGTAAATTTCAATAAAAATCTTTGAAAAAAGGCTCAACTTCTCCATTGATATATCAATTCTCAGGCATGGTAGAAACTGGGTAGATACAATGTGATTGACAGCTAGTACCATCTCAGTGGTACAGGTCACTGGTCACCCCCCACTCCAATACATCGCATCTGGTTTAAAAGAATACAAGATGGCGCTGGGCAAAATGCCAAACACAAGGATTCAAAACTACAGTTCATAAACCAATGGGTGAAGTCAAGGCAAGTTGCCTCATGAAAAGAGTAAAGGCAATTGTTATGCTACACAATAAGCGTTGTGTAAGTGCGATATTTACCAGCACTAAGCTGTATTGCTGTCTACTTTTGTGCTGTCTAACATGATGGATCAGATTGGGACCTGGAGGGTTGGATTTGTGAAGTTCCCATTTCCTTTGCATTTGCCTTCATAACCTCCTGATGAAGAACCAGTGCTCAGCAGGTTTCTCAATGCTCATCCAATCAGAAGAAAGTGGGCCTTTTAAGGAGAACTGAACCATTATTGCCCCTTTCAGCCAGGGGTTTGACTGAGGAACTGAATAACAGATTGAGATAAATAAAAAGCCTATTTTTCCTTAACTGTGCAACATACAAAGCCAAAATATAAACGCAGTAGAACCACACATCATTCACAGGAACTCTTAGGAACATCGTATTATGTTCATTACCAGTCCCATCAAAACCACAGCAATGAACTGTGTTTTTACTCTCTCCAATTCATGAGAATTGCCACTTGCTACCAGCTCCGACTATAAAAAGGACAGTAAAAGAGCCATTCACGTTCATGGTAATTATATGTTTTGTCAAAGTGTCCAGAGAATCCCAGCCAGTGACCAATCTCTCCTTGAGGATAAACTATTCGGAATCAAGAACTCACGCCCCCCAAAAAACAATCACAGCATATTTTTGAGGCGGAGAAGATGACAGGAAAAGCAAGAAAGATGGACACAGAGGTTACAGATACTGCCTTATATCATAAATTACCATTTTAAAGCAATAACATCTGGAGCAACAGCTAGAACGTATGAGAGTGTCTCCATGCAAAGCAGCAATTAAGTGATTTGAGGCTGAACTACTAAAACACGGGGACATGACTATGGTGATCCAAGACAAAATATTTTACCAAAGCTAGACTTCCAAAATTCAGACACTGATCAAACAAGTCTCTTGCTATCTGTAACTTTCATATCTGCATGACATACACAGATCCTTTGTGTTTTCCTGTTTAGTTGGATTACAAACTGGACTTGAAATGCGTTTTTCAGGCTTGGACCGATATATCACCACTTTGAAGGTGCAAAATACTTTATTTGAGACACAAATAATAATCAAGACAAAAAATTGGGGTCTGCCCTCACAGTCAAAACGTTGTAGAGCAAACTTACAGCTGCAAGTGTCTTGAGGCATGTCTCTAATGGCTTACCTCTTGTTTAGCTATAGCTGTATGTTTTGGGTTGTTGTCCTGCTGGGAGGTGAATCTCCGTCTCGAATTTCTGGCAAACTAAATACCGGTTTTCCTCAAGAATTGCTCTGTATTTAGTTAAATTTTTCCTGCAATCCTGACCAGTTTTCCAGCCCCTGCCGATGAAAAGCGTCATCATAGCATGAAGCTGCCTCTACTGTGCTCCACTGTGCGAATGCCCTTTGGGAGGCGTTCCCCATAAAGGCCAAAAAATTCAATTTTAGTCTCATGTGTTTGGGGAATTTGCCACATGCTGTCTGGCAAACCCAACATAAATTCTCTTTCTCTTCTGAAAGAATCACTTTTTGTCTGGCAACTCGTCCATATTGACTGTTTTAGTGGCCTTATAGGCATGAGCTCTGTCTGTGGAGTGTACAGCTTAAACCGTTCTAATGGACAGATTCGCTGTGGAGCATTGCATCTCCTTCAGTGTTTGTTGAATCTCAGATTTATACCCTCCTCTCCCAGTCTGTGAGTTTTGGTGGTCGTAACATTGTCTGGGGATATTTTTTCCTCAAAACCCAAACCTGATCTATATTCTCTCCACAACTCTGAGCTGTCTGAAGAGCTCCCTGGTCTTTTTTGCTTACTTAGCAATATTGTAAACATTCTGAATAGATATCTTTTAATGTCATGCATGGAAGATCATGTGGCACTTCAGCTGGAACATCATCAACTAATTACAGGACTTTGATTGGTAATTGGTCAAATCTTAATCTATTTTCATAACAAAAAGAATGAATACATATGCAGGACTTTTGGGCCTTGGTGGAGATATGGGCTCTACTGATGTTCTGCTGTTGTTAATTTATTTATTAATTCCACTTTAACAATGTGCATCATTTTGTTGGGTCCATTACATAAAGTATAAATAAAAAGCAATTTAAATCCTAGGTTGTAATGCAATGAAAGTGGAATAATGAAGACTTGGGTGAAGGCACTATAATTCGCTCACTGATCTGGTAGTGCCAATTTAAGCCTTCCACAATGGATAAGTATAGGACTTAGGTGACTATACCATACGTTACAAGAGTTATATGCACTCTGCACTGTCAATATGTACAGTGCATGCATCCACTTAACCTCAGTACATAACAACCATATGTGCAACAATCTCCTGACCACTCAGCTTCTTTGCTTCAGATTGAAGAGCCACTGTATTGATTCAGAGAAACCCAGCCACCTCCCCCTTCTTTAAAGAAGCCCAGTCGTGTGTCCAGCGCTGCTCTGCTCGAAGAATCGTTTCCTTATAGTCTCAGTGGGAGAGACGGGGAAGAGCATCTGGAAAAACAAACAGGAAACCCAGTGAGAGGAAGGTTGGGATGATATACAGCCTGTTGGGAGTACTGCAGCTCACTGCCATGAGAGTGGATTGCACTGGAGGGCAATAGGGAGCATGAGGGGGAATGGTCCGCTTTATACTGCATGCCTCATGAAAATATAATGAACAGAAGCCAACGACCCAACAGCCAACAAACATCCACACAGGAAGACACAGCGGCGCAGACAGGCTCTTACACACACACACACACACACACACACACACACACACACACACACACACACACACACACACACACACACACACACACACACACACTTTATACAATTTTAGATGAAGCATCTGTAGCATTCGTCACAAAAAAAAATCTAAAGAACATACTAGGGTTGATTATCTGCCGAGCTGGTTATCACATTTGATATTCAACCTTTTTTTATGATTATCAGAATTTTTGATGTGATTGCTGATAAAATGAAATAATATAAAACTACTTTAGCTACGATGCAGCCCCCTCTCCCTGCCTGTGATCACCACTCATTGGTCTCCAGCAATGTCCTTTCCCGTCTGATTGGTGAGGAGTCATGGCCTATCAACCCTGCCACTGCCACAGACGACAACGAAGACTGGAGCGAGGGAAACAGTTGGTTCGAGGTTAGGACAAATAATTGACGTTGAAACTGCAAAAACACCAAAAGATTAATAAGTGTTTTTTGGCACACTGAACAAGAGAAAGATGGACATTTAGAGGAAAGAGAGCGAAACTTGAACTTAAAACTCTAAATATAAACAATGATCCCATAGTGTGGAATTCAGTCGAGCATCTCTGCACATGAATGTAGTTTTCAAGTCTGACAGGCAGTCTAAAAAAAACAGGTGCAATCTACCATGACAATGGAGTACCACTGTAACCCTACTCTGTTGACAGGTTATCGGCAACATGTAGCTAAAACTAAGGCAGGGTGATTGAACAGTCCTGCAATAAATCTTCCCTTCATGAATGTTCAGTTTTTATTAAGAGACAGAGATGAATCAACAGTATGTTGAGCTGAGGTGCTTCTATTTTTTATCCTACTTTCATTACTGTCAATGGGGTTGAAAAAAATATGTTACCATCCTTGGAAGGTGTTCAGAGACTTTATATTGTAGTGGTTCTTACTTTTGATGCTAAGATTAAAAAAATGCAAAAGGGAATTTATGGAGGTTTAAAATATATGTAATCAGATCTTTTATTGTTAATAATCGGTATTGTAATCTGTCCCCCCCATCACACATATCAGCCAGTCTACTCCTGCAGCACACACAGTAGAATATGTTTTCTCTCTTTATTACTATTTTGTAAATTTAACTCAAATTCATACCCATTTCAGTATATTTATCAGAGGTCATTTTATTTGATTGTTTTTTATTCTTGAAAAAGATTTTTTCGAAACAATTTAGTGACAGACATGCAACCTGTTAGAATCCTGTTAGAACCTGGTGAGTCCCTTTAATCAGACACTCACACAAAGTTCATGCCCACTCATGCATGAATCGCCAAAACCTGAGTTACGTGGTCTGAGTTTTGGATTTGTTGGAGACGTTAGTGAAAACATTTGCTAAAGCCTTTGAGGCAGACATGAAGGGGAAAGCAATGTGTTAGAGACTTAGCTCCGCAGCAAAGGACAGTCATGTCTGATGATATAATTTTAGTGGGACATGAAATATGTAAACCATGCTATTTCATGCCTGTCTACACTCACACCTCACAACATAAATGTCCCATGTTGACACTTTGAATGGGATTTCAAGGATCTGTTTTGCGGCTGGGAAAATGTTTCATACATATTGAAAAGGACTGCTCAGTAAAATGGATGTCTAAATCTGAGTGGGCAAACGACATAGCACAGAGCAGAGGGATAGCGATCAATGCAGATCATAAACAGAATACGATAAAGTAATCCATTGCCATTAACAGCAAATGGGCATTGTATTGGAGGCCCTTTGCATGCAGACATGCATACGCTTCAGTTTACCAAGCAACTTGGCTGAAAGAGGAATGGCCATGTCTCACCAGTGGGGTGAAGAATAAATACTTGTAAACCCCTTTCCTTGTACAGATGTGCAAAATGTTTTATTAAAAGGAGACAGGGGAAATTTTGACTAAAGCGAAAGAAAAACCTTTGAATGGAGACACACACACTGTGACTACTCTACACCATCGACTGAATATATAAGCTCTACAAACACACACACACACAAACACACGCACACACACACACACACCAGGCAGCTCTGACACGCCAGCCTCCCGCATGTGTCGGTGAAACCTGAGTCCTTCTCTGTCACACACCCAACATCTGGATCTGTTAAGGAAATTAACAGCCTGGCTATTCCACTGTCATTTAACCTGCAAGCAATTCAGCCATGTGTTGAAAAGTTTTCTTGGATACTCACAGGGCTGCTTGGAAAAATGCCTCCATATGATCAATCAACCAGCTCCCTCTATTGAGTAACAGTGCCTGGTTGAAGTGTTCTTCACATAAGTTAACATTAAGGCACAGATTACGGCAATAGCCTTGAAAATATGAGCGATTAGCTGGTTTAGTGAAGAGGACGCTTGTGACCCGATACACATTTAATAAATATTTAGATCAATTTAAGTGTGAAAAATTATGCAGATTTATTTCTAACATTTAAGGAACTTTTAGTCTTGAGTAGTAAAGTACAATATCTATTGGGCCACAGAAAAGTACAGTTTAAGCCAAATTTTTTCTGCATATTTTTTATGTTCTTGTTTCTTTACTTTATAAAATGGTCCCGTAAAGCTCATGGGATTAAACTAATTCTACAAATGAAATATCATAATGTCACTTGGCAGTTTGCAATTGTCCTCACTTATGTTATGTTTTTCCTTTGGTTTGAGTTGAGACTTGTCCAGCGATTGAAGCTCTTAGATCACTGTCCTTGGGATCTTGAGGATATCTATTAAATAATTCAACAAAACAAGAGAGGAATAGGCAACAGAGCCAAGGCCTGAAGTAACTCAATCAGAGCTGCCTGTCGGACGTTCCCACCCTTGCCCTAAGAACTCCTACAATGGCTATGGCTGCCACACTCTGAGGTCAAAGGCTGTTTGTTGACCACAAACCACATAAAATTGGTTGCTCTGTAGCCATGGCCGGGGGACGACCACAGTGTGGTCAGTGTGATAATGGGAGTTGCTATAGTAATCATGTTGCACTAACACGCCAACACCTACATACGTCAAAAGGAATGAATACGCATTCACACAAACCTACTTCTGTGTATGAATGAGGTCATGTGAGGGGAAAATAAATCGTCTTTCATCAGTCACACATTACCAAACACTGACATTAACAGTAATTTAACTTTGACATAATAGAAAGTTCAGAGACATAAAGTAACCACACTTTCCTGTCAGTTTCCGTTGACTTGCCCAGAACATGTGAATCAGAATCTGTGTTTTTCTTCATTCTTGCAAAATGTTTTTTTTAACCCCCTACGTTAAACGTCCCCATTTACGAATGATCAGAAATAAGTTTGAAAGCCTATTGAACCCAGGGCAACGATTAGTACTTTTTGTTCTATTGCTGAGCCTTAACATTTCTGCTGTTCGAACAGAAAGAAGAGCCGTTATCCGCAAGAGGCTGCCTGTCTGAACAATGTCAATGACAGCTCTTTGAAATCTTAATCTTTCACTTTGATGTAAATATTTCTTTATATAAAGTTATTGAAACAATTTTCTTCAGAAGTGGCCCGTACTATCCACTTTGACAGTATAATTGTCACAAGTCCAAAAGCTGCTGTACATGAATAAGATGCAACAAAAGTATGCTTAAGATGAGGGGTCAATAAGACAGAGTTGCAGTGTTCCAGCAGCTGGTTTGTTTGGTTATAGTTCACAATAGAGATAAAATGTGTTGTAATCGACTATCCAAACATGTCTTTAGTCAATATACTGAGAAGAGAAAAAAAGGCTATTGAAGGGAAGCGTGGGGGGAGAAAGAAAGTGAGCCAGTCGCCAATCAGTGAAAGAGAGAGAGAGAGAGAGGGAGAGAGAGAGACCGAGAGAAAGCTGCTCCCAGAAACAGACCACGATCCATTAGTCTAGCTCTACAATAGCCGGAAATCTCATATTGGGGTCATGCATTCCTTATCTGCAAGTGAATTTTCACATGCCAGATAATGTTCTAATGATTAATGGAGTTGAATGAATAATGGTGTTGAAGAAGAGTGTTATTTTTACCCAGTGGCAGCTGGTAGCACACGCAGTTAACCTAAAAAGTGAAGATCATGCTTGAGGGCACTTTTCTCAAGTCCTCCCCACATATCGAAAGATACAAAGGACCTTCAGCTAAATTAAGCCATTTTTTCCATAGATTTAAATACAACTATTTTAAACCAGATTCTGTGAATTTGTGCACATGTAAATATTTACTGCACATGCAACTCAATGATGCAATAGTCCCTCCTTGGGAACGCTATAGCCGTTACATGCCGTGAGTTACAAAAGCAGCTATTGTCGACCCTTCAGCTGCACATTAATCGGCAGACAGTGCAGCACTGCATTGTGGGATAGAGGTGATAGGGATGGCAAATATTCTTCCCCATCCTGCTCTCTAAGCAGGTGTTGTGTGGGTAAACTGGCACTGGTGGACATGCCACTCTAATTTCATTGACAGGTTTATGACCTTTTATGTGTCCCAGCTGCCATGTTTATGACAGGCTGACTGTGCGTTCATGTTCAACAACATTAAACATGCATAAGCTAGACACGGCGGCCCGCCACACAGCAAACAATGCTCTCTTCACCAGCCATGAGCATCCTACATGTCTTTGGAGCGAATGATGTGGATTCACTATAAAAAAAAGCAGAAATGGAAAAACAGAATGACACAAGGATAGATGGCTGGGATAAATTCAAGGAAAAACTCAAAATCTAAATAATTTGAATCTTATTGTATTGGGCCGTTTTTCTCAACAACTTAACTTTGTATATTTGTTTCTTCTACCCCATCAGCACAGCCAGACAAGGTCAGACAAGCTGAGGTGGTTGGACCTACAGCACTGGGAGTGAGTGTCAGTCCCCCAGACCCACAAGCATGTTGGGTAATTAATAACACCTCTGGGAAGTTCTCCCAAACAAAAATCGGAGCTGTACTTGCTCCTGGAGTACAGTAGAATAGCCTTTAGACAGAGGAGCAAAAGGGGAAAGAGGACGTTACAGCCAGTGATTTATGGAGCATTGTTGTTTGGAGGGTATTTGGCAAGAGTGGCTGTTCTTATCAAGCATTTGGGACCGAGTCTTCATCACGGCTTTCTGACCCTTTGAGTTATACATCTTAACTTTCACCACAGTTTCAGTTTGTTTCAGATTTTTTGTGGTACTGAATTATCTTGATTCCATCCCCCTGACCTAAGATGAAAGTGTATGAATATTCCATTAACCATAAATATTATGATTATCAGAATTGTGGTATTTGAGAAGAAAAATCATAGAATAGTTGGTTTGTGTGTAACTTTCGCTTATGGCTTTAGTTATATCTAAAATGGAATGTGCATATGTATATGCTTGTTCCTGTTCACTCTGGTGTGACGAGGACGATGCCTTCAAGTGCAGAAAAACTAAAAAAGTCCAAGGAAAAGCAAGATGAGTGAAGCTGCCTTCAGTGTGTAAAACTTTGGAGCTGAAAAATATAAATAATATAAAATAAGATTTTCATAGTAATGTTTAACGTGATTTATTTTTTGTTAAAATAGATCATATGAAAGTGGCATTGAAAAAAGTGGTATTAACAAAGCAGTACAGTCATGGTTTGGGTAAGAGTAACAGACACAGTAGAAACCTCTTCATACTGCAATTGGCCAGCTTTCATCAAGGCAGGCCGTCAATTGATAGGGAGGATGAGCACCAGACAGAGAGATGATGACTGAGAGAGATATAAAGAGAAAACTGCAGAGAGATGGTAAGAGACAGAGAAAAAACCCGGAAGATAAACAGAAAGAGAAAAAGGTTGAATCTTCCCTGTGATTTGTCGGCGTGATGCCTTAAAGCCAGTGGAGGAGGCATCACTATCACCAGCCATAACACAACATGTCAGGATCATTATCAGGCTAAAGATATGATTAGAGCCACATCACGCCGTGCCCTGCACTCTTTTCTCATGAGGAATATGTTCCTCGCCGTCCCCTTGTTTTCTTTTTCTTTTAAACGGCGATTATAATTTGGTTCTCTGGAGGGGTGCCAGGAAATAAACTGTTTAGTGTCATAGCCATGCCTGAGCAAGCACGCCCTGGCCCAGGCCTCTACCTAGGGACAGGTGCCAGCACAATGCTCCATTTAACACTGCAGCCAAACAGCCTCTGTGTACTTTACCTAAACTGCCATTCTGTGTTTTGTAAACTACCGTGGTCACAACATGGATAATTAAATTATTAATTAATTGCTATATTGGAAAATCTGCACAAGTCATGTTCAGTGCACATGCAGCAATCTGTCTGCACCAATTATGAATGTGAACAGGGAGTAGGGAACATGTACGGCTCACATTTACTCGCTGGTCTTACATCTTCACAAGGCCTCTGTAGGGTTTAGGACTTTTCACTTCATTAAAAGCAAACATTCAGCTAACAGAAGTGATTGAGAGGTGTTGAGACATGAAGCTGTTGCCTTTTATTTGAGATGTATAAAGCCCTGGAGTCTCAGCATTCCCCAGAGCAGGGTCACGGTTAATGAAAGAAGCAGCTCTACCAGATTTATATCATTTTGTTTTGGTGTAAAGAGAGTGTCTTTGAAGAGAAAATCCAATACATCTCAGGTTCTTATCCCTTGATTCTATTCCGCGTTTAGTAATACTGGTTACTTAAGAAGGAAAATAGACAGAAAATAATAAAAAAGGATACGCTGATCAATCATCTCATGTGTTGAGCGGTTATCCTAAATCATGATCTGTTCACAAAAGAGAAATGGAGCCAAATTGCAAATTTATTGAGGGCAGAGTTCCACAAATCACCCAAGGGTACAGAAAATCAATGTTTTCATACTGAATCCCACTTTTTCATCCAATTGTGAAAATTGTAATGTGTTTTGTGCTGCTGCTGACACATAATATGCTGTAATTTTTATTTTGAAAAACCTTTGTTTATCCCTCCATTATATAGGATCTTAAGCCTTTAACCGCAGTAGGAAACAAAATAGCAGCAGCATAGAGCAATGACCGGCTAAATGAATCCAAATGCAGTTAAACATGTTGCATTTTAATAAGCACACAGTCATAAACGGTGGCAGCCTCAAAAATGTTTATGATTAAATTTCATCAGCTTAATCGTTGTAGCCACGGTATTCATAACTCAACTACATCAGGACAGCTGGGGTGCTGTTATACTCTGTGTAGGGAAGTGGATGCGGACTAAACACCTTTCAGTGAGTAAGAAGTCCTTGTCCTGTGTCTTATTATTAAAATGTATTCTGCTCTTCATGTGTCACAAAAGGAACCAGCTCATCATGGAAGAGAAAAATAGAGATGGAGAGAATTGCATAGTAGAGGAAGATGCAAAGGAGACCCTCCTTTAAACAGAAGAAAAGAGGTGGAGCAGGAGGTGGAGAGATGCTTTAAGCTGATTTATATCAAACGGTAATAAACTGGGCATCTCCCCCCCTGCCTGTTTAATATGCGAATATGCAGAGCATCCCACTCCTGACAGCTCCCCATTAATAAAAGCATGGCTGGAAGCGCAGGTAGCCATAGCTCATCTATATGAAAATACATGATGATGGCTTTACACAGCGTCATCTTTTAGAATGGAGCTCATGTGCCAGAGCAGAGCTGATACTGAGAAGTACACACAGTCATAACTCTGCATAAGTCTCTAGTTCATTTCTGGGATTTTGTCAAACCTGCAGTGCAGGTGAACAGAATCAAATCACAATGTGGCTCATGCATGACGGAGGCGTGGGGGAGACGGAATTCTCTTAGAGGACTGTGCATCAGTTTCATATTTAAATCGTCTAGCACGATGGTGCCAGACCATATGGTGCACTGCCATTTAACCCTGCTAATTAATGAAACCAATGTCTGTATGCGCGACTGACGGGTGTGTTTGTTACACACTCATCCCTCAGTTTGACCGTTGATTTTGAATTATATGGTGCCCTAAAGAATGAGACACTGAGCGAAGATACCTTCCCAACAGTCCCATCCAAGGAAGAACAGGTCACCTTGGCGTATTGTAAGTTACCGTATATGGGATGAGGAATGATTTATAAAATGTATATATTGTACTAGTGAGCATTTTTCTCCTTCTTTGGTTACATGATATCAGACAAAGATGCATTTCCACAAGCCAAATATTCTTATAAGTCTGATGTATATTACCTTTGTCTGCTTTTTCCCAGCAGACAGCCCCATACGGAGGAGTGAACAAGGGAGATAAAAAAAGGGGTGGGGGAAACACAAGGAGGCTGTGGACCTGGCATGTCCAGCCCCTGGAGGCCCTGGTAATACCCACTCTTAGTCCATGTATTTTACATGAACAATCCTCAGAGGGCAAAAAGAATAGGAATCTTACACTATTTAAATACAGGATTTGGGACATCAAAGCCAGGCTGATATTGGAATAACAGAAATAATTAGGAATATGGAAGTTGCAGAAATAGCCACATTTCCATAAGATGATAATTAGTCCCAGGGCTAGCTGGGTCAGGAGAAATCCTGTTTGTTGAGGCTTTGTACTAGCAGGAGGCCTACAGCTGGCATTCCAGGTAATTACAGAAGACCGGAATATTACAGCTGAAATACTGATTGAAAATCAGGTTTCATTTCATTTGCACTATTCATTGTATACACAATTGAAAACATGAAAGTTTTTTTTTTTCAATTTAAATAATGTGCTAAAGTGGAATGAGTGGCTGATAAGCCACAAGAAACACAGACCACAGTTAAGTAGGTTAATGCATTTTCATTAAAGGTGGTTTTCAGTCAGACAAGTGGAAAATATGATGAGTATATTTAGCACCTTAAGAAAGAGATCATAGACCATTCTTTTGATGATGCTTAGTGACTACAAAGGCTTGTAAAACATGCATGCTAAATGATAACGCAACTCCGAGAACCACTTGTGAGATGAAAAAAAACTGAAACCTCAATTAGCCTAAATCTTGCATCGGATGAGACCAGGCCACAGGTCTGCTGCCGCGCTACTCTCTGTGTGTAGTCATTTGCTTTGTCTTGTTCTATTTCCACTTATGGGTAAACAGGGGGGGAGTAAAATCATTTTATTTTCTCCTGCTGAGAGGGATGTTAAGAGGGGCCAGAGAGTCTGTCTCCTTATCTAATAACCCTGCCACAAGCTTGCCAGCACAGGAGAATCCTGGCAATGAGCAGGGAGGGAGTCACAGAGCCATTTAGAATCCGAGCTTGGCTCACTCAGTGAAATCCACACTGCTACTGGAAGAGTAATGCTGGTCTCTACAAGTCTCCCTCCACTTCCTCAGAGGAAGCAGATCTGATGAATCTGGCAGCATCTGGCAACTGTTTGTGTCTCTTGATATTCAATTGCTAATTCACAGTGCTACTTCTCTGATACACAGAAAGTAAATGCCATGTAATCAAATCTCCCCCAAGGACTTATTTAAACCTCAAATAAAATCTAAAGCTGTTTAGCTGAGTAGTAAACCTGTAATTGTACACAGATTACTGTACAAACTCCGGTACTGTATAAAATCTTGAATTCACAATTAATTGAGCTAGTACCTGTAAAAAGGTACTATCCTCTTCTTATGCTTGCAATGACATTGATGCAATGCATAATGACAAACACCATCTTAGTTTATCATATTAGCATGCTGACATTTTAGCATCATGTCTACACACACAAAATAAAGCAGATATCTGATCATAAAATTAACATTTGCCATACTGCTCGTGTGGTGTCATCCAAGTGTCTGTAAGCACCGACATTCAATTTGACTTGAAACAACATCATTTACACCGTGTTTTAGACTAAATTTCCGCTACCTGAAGTAGTGAGATAGTGTGTGCAGTGTGTGTGTGTGTGTGTGTGTGTGTGTGTGTGTGTGTGTGTGTGTGTGTGTGTGTGTGTGCGAACGTGGCTCCAGAGGAGTCCATCAGATTGAAGAATCAGTCCCCCAGTTACTTCAATCATATTGGATTTGGCTGAAACGCTGTTTACCCCTGAAACTCCAAAGTGTTTTGTGGACTCAAACACAACACCCACCCCTCCATCGGCATAGTGGTGGGTAGTCAATGATAGAATTTTCAATTTTCTGTGAACTATCCCTTTAATTTTAAGCCCAAGTGGTTGTCACCACGGTGACACTGTGATCTACTAATGCTTATTTGACTCAATGCAATAATAGGAAACCAGCAATTACTTTAATGGAGAATAACTGCTCATGATAACACAGGCGACAGATGTTGGAAAAGGAGAGAGAGAAAAAAAGTGTGCTTAAGAATGACACCTGGTTTAATTATATAAGTTAACTTAAAAAAATATAGGAAATACATCCTCAAATATTTTATTTGCCAAAAATATAAGTTTTGAGAAGACAATGTTTTTCAGAGGATTATTTTATTTGTTAGTGAATCCTTTCACATCATTAAAGATAACACACAAGATTTGAAAGGAACCTGAAAGCATCTGTCTTATTTTAAAGAGAAGACTTCACAGAGCAGTTGACTGTAACTGTATTGGCAGCTGTGAGGACAGACCAACCAGCCTGGGAGACAGTGTCCCCTGGTGTCTGCAATGTCTCATCTATAATGGTTCTTCAGGCCAAATACCAATAATTTGCTCCCCAAACCAAGCTCATAAACATTATTTAATTCATTTACATCCCATTGGCTACCAGTCACTCTTTACCAAACAGTTTTATTAAAGCGGCTGTCATAATGTTCTACGCTAGTGTTGAATGGTGCCTGTGTCTTCAATCCAAACATCATGGAGCAATTAGATTTTTTGGTCAGAGTTAAGTTGGACCAGAAAACATTGAACCGTCTTGTTGGCAAGAGAAAGCACTTTCAGCCCCAAAAACCATTATGGCAGTGAGAAGAGGTAATAAACATCCATCATAAGTGTGGGTAGGGAGGCGGTTCACTCCCTTATCTGCAAACTGAATTCATTACACAAGGTCTATTTTTGACGATGAGGCATGAGTGAGATGCAAATGGGGCAAGTCTTGGCAACTGCTTCGAGACAAGCAGTCACACATCGTAAAAAGCTAAATATCTTTGTCCCATAGGGTTCAAATGAACTGTTTAATCAAAGTGAAGCTACCAATTTATCTCTGTATGGAATTTTTTCAACTAATCCAACTCCCAAAACATCTCCCATTTCATCACAACACACCTGTTGCCTAACAGAGGTCTGAGCCACAGCTCTACGGGCATTCGGCCTCTTTGTGGATGGAGGAGTGGGCCGAGCCCTGGACATAACAAACTGCTGACTAAACACAATCTTTGTTGCGGGGTGGGTGCATGTGACATCACGTCATCCCCTGGGGCTGTGTGGGATCTAGGGCAGGCTCAAGCTCTTTGTGTGTCCAGGGCCAGAGCACCCTGGACACGCGTCCAGGATCATCCTGCCATGTCACCTCTATTGTCCAAAGGTCTGGACACACTACCCTAGCATTCCCACACTATGACGTACTGTGGGAGAAACATTCCCTTCCCACTTACCATTGGCCAGATGTTTACTGAGGCACACAAGATCCAGGAGAAAACCATAATAACCAAATCATAACTGTTTATTAAACCTATGTACTGTACATACCACCCAGTGTTGAGATGACGTCTTTAATTTCTTTACAAGCCACAGAACTATTTTAGTGGCAAAGAAACTATATTTTCTTTACACAAATGCATCTAGCAAATGCTCACAACCATGCATAAATATATCAAACTACATATTTTGAGGTTTCTTGGGCATGGTCAATCGGAACCCTGATGGAATGTGGCCATATAGACTGATTTTGTGGTTACCTCAGATTTAACGAGAGTATTATATGTCCTAATTGTTGAGGAGTGTTTTACTACCGATAGACTCACTCCTGCCATCTCCATCCACTCTTTCAGTCTTCCTCCTGTCATATTCTTTCTGGTCTGATCTCCGTATTACTGCAGTTTCCATTAAAAAAACTGACAAGACACTAACCCGCATATTAGATCTTTGTGAATAACACAGAGTTCATTCAATGACGCAGAACATGGAGACCACAGTCGGCGTGCCCCATTAGTGGTGGACAGGAATTTAATAAGTGGGACCATAATGTCTGGCACAGGTTCCTCCTGATGCAACCCTGAGCTCTCCACACGCAACAGCACCTAGATAGATCTTCAAGAGAAGAAGAAAAATGGCCACATCCCTTGCAGTCAGACATATTCGCAACACTCTCCTGACACCAACCTTTTCCACATGGATAGCCTATCGGTGTCCTATTTTCCTGAATCTGTTATTTCCATAATCCGGCGGGTGCCATTGCCTAGGGTTAATAGATGAGCCTGAGTGTGTGAGATGGCAGGGCTTTGTAGCCCCGAACGAACAGTGTGCGGTCTGATGAATGACATTTGGGCTGCAACCACGTCACTTCTTCCATTAGCAAAGCCTGTCCCAACGCCGCCGTATTGAACCATGGCTTTCAGCTATTAGTCTGATGCATGACACAGTCAATTCCAGTTACGCTTTAATAAGTGAATATTTATCTTAGCCTTCTCTAAAAGAAAAAAAAGGATAGTACAAGAAAAAAAACTGAGGACAGAAGTACCAGAATTGTTCTCATCTCTCTTAACGTGTCCATACATGTACCTGTATTTTATCATAGTTCACTTGTTCATTTTCATCTGGGCCAGTTGGGGTGTCTTTAGACTCAAGTTAGGTTTGCCAATCACCATCTTATGTAAGGTACTCAACGCACATTCAAGTACCGGTATGGTCCTACAGGAGATACTCCTTACCATATCATTGAAGGTGTCAACAATGTTACACAGCAGTTTACTGATCATGAGGGAGAGTGTTTGGTCTATTAATAGATGTGTAAAGTCTTCAGTGGCTGTGAAGAGAGCTTACTGATGTCTGAGAAAACAATTATGATGATGTCAATAGGCTAATCTTAGCTTTGGCTAGGAAATCTAAAATTATGCAGGAATCGTATTCATGGAGTCTAAAATATGTGAGTTTTTGCCAGGAATTACAGGTCAAACTAAACAATGGTATTAGTTATACATTGGGAAATTTGCGATCATTTGTTTCGGGTGATGACCTAAATATCAGGGTCTCTCTGCCCATTTTGCTAACTGGAGATAGATTGAACTTGTTGTATACACCAGCCAAATAATTAACAATAAACTAATTTACAGAAAAGCTAGATTAGGTTTAAAGTTATTTATAAAGAACGTCACCACTAGGGACAGGTACTTCACTTGGTACTTCAGAAAGTATAAACCAAATTATGTTGCTACTACATAGTCCCCATTCATATTTAACCAAAAGAATGAAAGAATAATGTGGGACTTGATGGTGGTGGAAATTAAACCGAAAGCCCTTTGCCAATTTGCGATAACATTTTACAAATAGGATACGTTTTTAAAAGTTAAAATACACACTACATTTAATAGGTGAGAAAACAGTGTTTGATATCATGAAAGAACCAATACTTTTTTGAATGTCCTTTTACTAGCATCAGCCAACTTTCAGTCACTGGTTGTGTCAAAAATTAACACAAAAACTGTTTTTAGATATTTTACCTGCCCAAGGGGGGTTTCCACCCGTCAACAGATTAGCGTGAAACCTGGTAGAAGGATGTGGAATGTGTTGGGGAACCCATCAAATCCTAGGGCAGTTTTCATCATTTTCCTTGGAAATAATGCGCTGATCTTGATGAAAGAATTAGGCACGTTCAGGGAACTGATATCTAGGAGAGTGTGACATTTGGTTTAGCCTAATTGAATTTAAAAGGGACTGTTGGGCCTTGGCGGTTTTATGTGCTTGACTGATTTCCATTCTTGTTTTAGAACGTTTTTCAATCTTGGCATGAAACCAGTAGTATGGGAACCAGATCATATTTACAGGGAAATATTACATGTTGCACTTTGCAAGCACTGTAATGGTCACAGCAACTACAACAGAAAATGTAACACCTACAGAGAGTAGAGTACAAAAAAAGGTACATTTGAGTATCGATACTGATTTCCAAATATTGTACTATGAAAATAGATACCAATTTAAAATGATCGAAAAACATTTTAGTAAAAAAATACAAACAATATTAATGGACAAGAATCAGGAAATATCAGTGTTTATCTGTGTGAGCGTGTGTGTGTTTTAGAGAAGGAGAGAGGCGTTGATCTGTGTGACCAAGTAGAGTTGAGTGCCACTCTGACAGGCTATTAGTCATAAGGCTTTAGCCACTCAACCCCTATCACTATAGTAATCCATACCCTCAGATACTCCACACATTTCAATACATTCACTAAACACAGGCACATTAACACATATGCACCTCATACTAAATAGAAAATATTACTCCACGCGACATGACATTTGACTTACAACAAGGTCGATCGAGGCTGACAGGTTAAAATATAAGTGAATGTTTTAAGGGATCAGAGAAAATATCAATCACTGTAAACCCGAGTGTCAGACCTCTGTGTCCTATCAACCGTCACCGCTTTAGCTTTAAAACACAGGCCCAGTTCTCCTCAATTTTCAGACAGTTAGGGTGAGAGACATGTCAACATAAATATAAACAAGCAGCTTTTTTTGACAAACAGCCAAATATCACGAGAAACAGGGAACGTATAAGTTAAAGAGAGATTATCACAGGATGTTGCGGAACCCTCAGACTTGCTTGGAAACTGATAACCAATCATTTTCTTCTTCATTGAGACACGGGGGACTAGTTTGGAGTTAATTGCAGTGAATCCAATTTTTTAATTAAAATGAACATCATGATGATCTGGCTGGATTGGGATTTGTTATTGCTCTTTCTTTCCCTCTATTCGTCTCATTTTCTCTCCCCTGCAGGACAGCTTGAAAGAGTCCTGTTGTTTTATTTTAATTGGGACGGTGATGTAATTGGCCTACTCCATGCTGGTCTGTTCAATTTTGATCCTGGCATGTGTGCATGTGTGCATGTGCATGTGCTGTGTGTGTGCCTGTGTGTGTGTGTGTGTGTGTGTGTGTGTGTGTGTGTGTGTGTGTGTGTGTGTGTGTGTGTGTGTGTGTGTGTGTGTGTGTGTGTGTGTGTGTGTGTGTGTGTGTGTGTTCATGCAGAGATGTAATATGTTGGATAGCTTCCAAAATTAGAGTCAGAGACAGATTAAGTGCACACTATACTTAACTATACGTGCAAATAAGTAACATAACACACGTTGAACATTAGTGTGAAACAAATCCATTCAACCGCAAGAAAACACAATGCAGAATTAATCTTTCAAGAAAAACAGCCGATCGAAATATTCACCAAGCTTGGAATCACTGTTTGATTTGGTTCCTCACAAAATACAAAACTAAAATATTTGTAATTTTGTATCATTGACTGTATATAAAGACGGCAGAAGTTAAAGCTCCCAAAAGTAAAGCGTATTGATCGCCACCTAGCGGCTGGCTGAGATATACATCATAATCCCGCCTACTCCATGACAAAAGATGGGAGATGGACCAACCTAAAAAGTCAAAGTACACGTCAAAGAGTGTTGCCATTACATTATAATTATGTTAAGTCTGACAGCAGAGACCGGCACATGATTGGTCGAGCTGGTGTAACGGTGGGACCTCACGACACACTTCTCCTTCCCCAGACTGCCATCCAGATGAAAGGATTTACATGTTAATAAACATGAAACTGAAGAAAAGTCAGTAAAAGGAAAAATAACAGGCATGAAAAAAGCTCAAATAAAGACATAATGTCTGTGTCTCACTTCCTCTGTGCTTTGTCACAGTCATGTCGTCCCACTTAAGTAACTTTTTAACACCCTGTGAACATACCCAGAAATTATTTCTATGCAAATTGACTGATGGGGAAACACAAAGCGAAGGGATGTGTCTGGGTGTCACAAAGAAATGAAAATACAACCTTCAAATGAAATCTTAAATACACTTTGTAAAATCGATTCTTCATGCGTTGGCTCGAGGTGCGTACCTTGCAGAGGTGGCACTGTGATAAATATTCATGTATTTTTGCCCCTACAAATGACTGCTTTAGAAAAGCAGAGGTCAGAGCGGAGGTTTGGGAGCTCGAGAATAAGAACTGAACCAACAGCCTAGTCACTACACTGCTGCTTTTTTCTCTCTTCACTTATATAAGGGGAGATGTAACAGTCGCAATGTGACATTTATCGTTCCACCCTCTCGGTGACTATCCCCTGATTTGTGAATTCTGTGCAGGCAGAGATAGCATAGCTTTGAGCGCAGACTCCCACCCTTCTAATAATATCTCTATAATTAGCATATGCTTTGATTATAAAGGTCACTAACTCGGCCTAACGGAACATCATATGAAGTGTACCAGGGGAGGCTTGTTTAACAGTCTATTTCCATCCCTTTTAATCTGCATTCAACTATTTAACATGCCGTATTTCCCTGCGTCGAGTCAGTGAATTTACTTCCAGACACGCTGGGAACCCAGGGGAGACGTTGCTCTACAAGATTCTTTGCACCTTTTACTGCCTGTCAGGTGGTGCATCTTAGAAGATGTTGGACTGGTGAACTAACTTGGATCGGCTTGATTTTCTTATCATTTAGAACCAAATTAGTGTTTGGAGGTTTATCTGATGAAAGACTTTTATGTGCAGGTTTCCATCCAAGCAAATTGTGTAAATAATAATAAAATAATACCTATTATATGATGTTTCTTATGAGTAATTTTGAGAGAGTTTTGACTCTAATAATTAGAGTTATTTGTGTATTTCTTGTTATTGTTTTGCCACAACTATTATTATTAATTAAATCTGGTGACTGCACAGTCATACAAATGTATTTATTCAATTGAATCAAACACTTATGTTTTGGATGCATTGGTACTTTGCAGTTATATCTAACATGACCCATTTTACACAATGTTAAGGTCAGGATGTCACGTTCAGTGATATGGAAAACATACAGTGTAAACAGGGTATTACATGAGTAGGGTGGGTTGTACATGAGTAGTTCCACATTAGGAACACACCATATTGGCCTGAAAAGATGCTAAATTTAAAACTATTGAATTGCTTTTCCAGTGGCTGTTCTTTTTTTAATTGCACAAATGTATGTATGTCTATATGTGGGGAATGTTAAAGATTATTTTTCTTCTTACCAAGCCGATGCAGCAAAGATCAAACACGGCAGGATGAGGCAGTCTGAATAAAGCCTGTGCTGTTTACAGATCAGTAAAGTAAATCTTGCTGCACAGCACAGTCTGCCTATAGATGGTGCTCTGCCTGGGCTGGTGGGGCTATTTTAAGTCTTCCATGGCAAATACACTAACAAACAGAGAGGGGAGACCTCATGGGAAACCATTGTAAACAAGTGGGTATGATGCACCGAGTACAATCCCACTTTTTGTTTTATAGAAAATATGCTCCTTTCATCTGAGACAAACAAGTGGATAAACCAACGCCTACACTCACACACCCCGCGTTAATTACCACATTCATTTACAATGTTTAATCTGTGTGAGAACTGAAAATACAACAAACAAACAAAAGGCAGACCAGGATTCTCCTGTTGTTTTGTTTGTTTGTATGGTGCAACATTTAAAACTGAATTCTTCTCTGTAGAAAATTGGTCTGCACAACAATGTCCTGGTTTTGCTTTCCTCTATCAGTTCTGCTGAAGATATTTCCGGCTTAATGATCTAGGTTGTATACAATAAAAGAACGAGATAAAATATCTGGGTTACTTACATATCTGCAAAATTAACAGAGTTCAAGTCTTATTCAGATTTTAGGTCAAGTAAAACTAATGCCCAGCAGCTGATCAAACATTTAAAAGTCTGTCCCGGTCAGCGGTCCTTCTGAGACTTTAAGGAAAAAGTCACTCAATTATTTTTCTCATCAAAAAAGGCCATCACTGAGCAGCAGCACTTTAGCTCAACACGGTGAAATTCAGCAGACGCCCAGAATTACGATCAAATTCAAATGCAGTAAGTGCTGTTTTCATATCTTTTATAAGGTCCCACTGTTAAGCCCGTCAAGCCCGGTCACCCGAGCTCGCTCCATTTATTATCAAAGCACACATCACATTTGAACCTGAGGGAAATATGATGCTTGACAGCTCCTGTGTCTAGCCAGAAAAAAAAGTAGCTGAAGTTTCACAATAATTGGTGACCAGGCAAAAAGCTAAATAAATAAATAAATCTGAATCTCTGCTACGTATCAACACGCAACCCTACACCTGCTGGATGGTATGGATCGCTCTGCGGTTGTGGTCAGCAAAGGTATAGCTAAAGGCATGACAGGGTCTGACCATCACGATTAAAATATAGGGGGTTTTAATCTTATAAATTAATTATTTAACAAATTCTTTATCGTTTACAGGTGAAAAAACATTTTTACTTTGTAAAAGTCACAACTTCAAACCTGGTGATTTAGCTTAACTATTTAAAGTTACAATAAAAAGAAAACAGCAGGTAAATTAAGGCCATGTGGGAAATTAAATTAGATACTTAAAGAAAAAGTGGGCTTTTTTTTGTTTAAGCTAAGGCTTGAGATTTTCCGCAATATTCAACTGACAGATGCATTTGAATCCTACATGTTGTTACCAAACAAACCCATGTGATACAAGGTATTTTTAGGCCTGCGATGACAGGGCCATGGACACACAGGTTTGTCATCTCCCTCCTCAAGCTTTGATCAAAGGTTCAGAAAGAGCAGCCTCCACATCTGCAGGGAAGTCCCCTGTACCCGACACAAAGAGACAGGAAGGAGGAACAGAAGAGCAGAGGACGACTCACACACAAATGACACAACATTTCAATCAAACTGCCAGTAACTTGCCACGTCCTCACTAAAAGAAAACAGGCCAGTGGGACGAATATAGCCCAGAACGTGACTCTTTTGTTTGAGTGATAATTTTAAACAAAAGGGATATATTAGGACACTGATCTTTAACAGGAGGGTTATTAGGTTCAAACTTCCATGTCGACCGTTTTCCTCACAAATTGTTCTTTACATAAAACACTGAGCCCTGACAGGCTGTAACTGCCCACATTCTGACAAGCATATACAAGTTTGTTTTATTTTCATTACCATTTGGTCATCACTATACTAGTGGGACAACTTTGATCGTAAAATACTGAAATTTCACACAAACAGAAGAGAGAAGAGAGCAGAACTCCACCAAGGCCCAATAAACCCCTTATGAAACCTGATTTAAATTCACTACATCCACATTTTGTTCTAAACCAAATTACACACAGTCCTGTAAATATGTCTGGTCTTTTTTATTAAGATACTTGAATTATTCACCGGCAAATGTGTTAAATTGTTGAAAAATACTATATTTTGTATAAAAGTTTAAAAAAAAAAAAAAAATCTTGGATCTGCCCTCTGATCCAGATCCGCACCAAATTGTAGTGGATTCCTCATTGATCCCTACCACATTCCTCCACCAGCTATGTGGTAATCCATCCAGCACTTTTTGTATAGTGCTGCTTAATAAAAAGAAAAAAGCCTTCATGAATGAAAATGTAACCTCCTTGGCAGAGGTAAAAACAAAGAAATAAAATGTCCACCACTATGAAAACATTCTCTTCTCCTGATAAACAAGAGAAACACTACCGAAAATGCAAACACAGAAAGAACCCGCACCCACATATTTAAAGATAGTCAAAATAAGAAGTAAGAAAGTATTCATTAATCCAAATGTTATGTGACATTTGAGTCGGCTCATCGTGGAGGACAAGCTGCTGGTGTCTTTTCTAACCTCTTCATTAGAAGGATGAGAAAGTGTGCTCCCGCTAACGCACAGAGTTTCATTAGCACATTGAACCCCCGCCTGTGTTAGTTTAGACAGGGAGAGGAGAATCTCTGACACATCTGACAACTACACTCTGGATTTTACAGATATTAGAGATGACCTCCAGCCTGTCTTCCTCAATACCATACACATTTCCTGATTTTAAAAAGGATTCATTCTTCTTTTGTAGTGAGAAAAAAAAAGGAAAAGTCTCCACCCCCCATGCGCAGCTCTCCCCCTGGTTCACCCACACTTGAATAGCAATTAAATGAATTCTCCGTCTTTTTTTCCTGCTCATTGGCTCTTGTGAGGACTTTTGTGTTACTGGGTATGAGGTGGGGGGGAGGGAGTGACACATCTAATCTAGTCCGGTTTCGTATCTTATGGGAGACTTATGAAATGAGAGGAAGGGGGATCTTTATCAGTGTGGAATTAGTGCTTCTCCGTGCATCATCCAGGAAGTGTATGGAGTGACTCCATTATAAAGAGGCAGCCTTCAAAGAGGCCAGCGCAGCCAGAGGACACCTTGGGAGGAAAGAGAGGACCAGGCTGAGGAGCAGGATGGAACCTTGCTGAAGCAGCACTCTGCAGACAGAGATCCCAATCAGGCATTTGCACAGGGTCTGAACAATTACCTCTCAAATAAAGGTCATTTTTACATCACTCAAACACTTGCAAAGGAGGAAAAGTGGATTGGAGATATCCTAAAAGTAAACTAAAATTGGAATTTGACAAGTTCCAGCAATTTATTTGTGAGGGGAAACTGTGGGACAGGGAGCAGAGAACATGGATCCAGGTGAGAAGCAGTTATCAGTGCTGAAGCAGTAGTAGTCAAGGCTTTTCTAAAGATTAATAATTAAAGAAACAAACAGTATTTAATTGTTAATCAGTAACAGTATGCTGTTGTATTTAAAAACAAAACCAGAGTATGATTTCTGTGGAAGCCACCTATT
Organism: Limanda limanda; assembly: GCF_963576545.1. Classification (NCBI taxonomy): domain Eukaryota; kingdom Metazoa; phylum Chordata; class Actinopteri; order Pleuronectiformes; family Pleuronectidae; genus Limanda; species Limanda limanda. The sequence continues at coordinate 20,333,937 of NC_083638.1, forward strand.
AAAATTCTGTTCTGTCAAAGCTCATGGGCTCTGATGAGTTAAACACCTTTCGAGAACCGAAGGCTACCACAGGTTCTCTGTCATGTTTAGAAGGGAAGGGTGAGGTGAGGGATATTCAGCTGCAACATGCCAATTGACCAGTAGATGTTACAAAATTCTGTACACTGAACCTTTTAAAAGCATAATTTGTGCTATGGTCAAGTGTGGTCAAGTGCAAGTAAAAGCTTTAAAGTTAAAAAGAAATTGGCAACAGACGACCCCAGGCTTAAAAGTGCAGGCTACATCCACACTAATACACACGAGTAGTACGGATGGGTAGAAATCGAGAAGTTTGGAAATCGATAAGACAGTCCAAGGCATTAACATCCTGGTTCTTATCAGTCACAACTTGACAACCAGCAGTGGAGGGTTTTCAAACCCCCTGAAAACAAAGGTTTTAGGGAACTCCTGCTCCTGTTTCAGTTTAAAGCTTCTGGGTTGCATTTTAACTAGACTTTAGAAAACAATGACACTGTCATCCACGTCCTCGTTCTGATTGGATCGCCTCTGTCATGACGAATCCATCTTGATTCATAACGCTGCCATCATGTGACCATCTTTCAGAAAAAAAAAATTGTATCAGCCTCAACTACAGTTTGTCAATAAATGCAACATTTATCATTTTCCATCTTACTAAAACCATGGAAGGATGAGCTTGAGCAAATTCAACACATATGATTATACATGAGAAGAACTGAGCTGTGTAGCATTTATCTGATCTGGGATCAGTTCAGTGATCAGTTCAAGTAAGACTATGTAAAGAGGATTTTAAAGACTTGGTTTAATTTTAAAACAGGATTCATCCACTCGTTGAAATCAATTTGGTGTATAGTTCTTGTATTAATGTTATAATTAAATGCAGGTTATATTTGTCTTTTAGCATTTGTGACAGTCACAGCTTCAGGTAGAACACAACCACCATCTCACTGGAGTGGGGCCAACAGAGGCATACATACAGTAAATGTATACGTGTTTGACTGTAAATAAATGTATTGAAGTTGTGTTTGCTCTAGGCTACACGCAGACACTGCACACGCATACGAGGACCCTGCAACTTCACCAAGAGTTAGACTTGGTGTTTTATAAAGCTCATAATTCAGTGTTAATGTCTGGACTTCATGGGAGGGTGCTGCAGAATCGGTCATTTAATTTGATGTAGTTTTAGGCAGATCTTACATTTTTTTGACCTCCAGAACTTCACCCTTTTAGTCAGTGCTTTGGTGTCTGCTCCTATTTCAAGGCTGACAGTAAACCAATGGGTTTTATGTATAATGTTCCTCTGACAGGAACATCAGTGGTCTAACACATTTGCACCATTAGTGGTGCATTATCCTGATGCTTTCACAGCTACCAAACTCTGTGTGTATTGCTGAACAATTTAGCAGGTTCACACCAGGGGCCGAGAGTCTATTGAAGTGGGCCTAAAGGGCCTCTAAAGTTACTGAGGACTGGCATTGTGGTTTAAATGATCTGGCCCTGCGGAAATGTAGAATTTTACTCATGGCAGTAATTGTAGCTCACAGCTGGAATGAGAGCAGACAGAGAAGAGTGCATAACATTAAAGAAGATAAGAAGGGGAACACTATATCGTTGGTAAGGGTTATAAAGAAGTTAATGATAAAAAGTAACAGATATTTGTAGGGGTCCATCTTTTTGTTTCCAGGAGGAAAATAACTTTGTTTTAATGCAATTTCTGTCTTTAAATCTCAAGATGTCAATGAAGTTCAGTTAGAAAGAATAAGGTTGATAGGACTTGATCATAGACTGAAAAATTATTAGAATAATTTTTTCGTTTTTTTGTGTTTATCAAAACTCTTCCTTGTAACGGAGAGGTAAATATTCACCATCACACTAGCAATGTGCATTGAGCTCACCTTACAACCAAGTCTAGTATCACTCTAGATATACTGGATGGACAATTGGCGCAATTTTATCTGGGTATCGCCTGGAGATCACAGCAAAAATGAGTGTCTATATGTCCTATATTATTTCCTCTGTGCACTTCTGTCCGTCCTGGGAGAGGGATCCCTCACATGTGGCTCTCTCTGAGGTTTCTACATATTTTTACCTGTTAAAAAGGTTTTTAGTAGTTTTTCCTTACTCTTGTTGAGGGTTAAGGACAGAGGATGTCACACCATGTTAAAGCCTATTTGAGACGAATTGTGATTTGTGAATGTGGGCTATACAAATAAAACTTGATTGATTGATTGATTGAACAACAGATGCAGCAGATGAGCGGCGCTGCAGTTACCCGCTGCACTCACACCCAGTGAAGTCCAGGCGTACAGTGCATTCATCACAGACCAGTGATACAGTGCAAACAGTAAAACATGGGGTGCATGTGTTACAGTGGGTTTTAGTAGCATTCAAAACATTAAACTAGAAGTCAGATCACTTTCTTTAACCCCAAAAGTTTGTGATAACTTCTTGAACCCAAGCTGCTGTGGAAAAAGATAAATGTAGACATCTCCACTGATTGGCCAGCCGTTCTGCAGAAAATCTAAAAACCACCTAATTGCACATTTGTTTGTTGGAAGGAAGTGGATGTAAACGCATGGTGTGGAATGGACTACAGCCCTCATGTGTAATTCATGCCGAGGCGAATGCAGTGAAGGACCAGGCTAAGATTCTCTTTCATATTCTAATCAACTATCCTGCAAAGTATACGTTTGCTCCAAAAGCGCCCAACGTAAACAGGGCACCACAGAGAACAAAGTGTTTTCAAGCACAGCCCAGAAAGCATATGTCTGTGCGTAAGAGGGAGGTTAAGGATTTTCAATGAACAAAATGCAGTGATTTTTGGGCTTTCTTAATATTTGTTGGAGTGAAAAGAAATCTGAAAAACAGGAGAAAGAACAGAATCTGATTTAGAATAGGATTAAAGGAAGTATTGACAAATATATTTAACATGTGAAATGCAGTTTGTGATTGGTGAGAGCATTTGTGAGCCATAAATTCTCATGTTTGATATCTAAATCTGACCAAATGTTAATTATCTTCGATGCTAAAAGCCAGTGTATGACTGGCTTTGACTGTAAAACACTACAGTATACACAATATATACTGAATCACAGCTTTCAGCATTTGGAGTAAGTATTCATTATGTGCAGGAGAATAATGCTGTTAACCAAAGATAGCAAATATATTTATTTCAAATTACAATTACTCTCTGCTGCTTAAAAGGACATCTTTGTAACAATCCTTTTGGTCTGAACATTAGTTCTTAGTATTTAAAATATATGAAACGGGGGGGATCAACAAAACGGACAAAGTTTAACAAAACTCTCCTTGCACGTATTCAGGTGGAATTGGTCTGGACCTACCAATGCATTACATCTGATGAACTTATTAAGAGGGAAACAGTAAAAAAAAGTTAAGAGCAGAGAGGAAATTAAAAGAACCATCAAACAAATGTATTTCAGAAATCGGGCCAACAGAAAGCATTTTAAAAATCAATGCATAAGATTTGAGTAATACTCTCATGTATTATTGCCATGGTTTTATTACAGTTTTACTGTAAGGTAGAACTTTGATACTGCTTCATTTTTGATTTGTGATGAGCTTTCATTATTATAGTCTGATAAGATTTCTTAGAATCCATTCAATAGATGAACATGTATAAGAGAGGAATATATAAGACGCTGTTTCAGCAATACTGTCCATTCAGAGTAGAAATGGAGACATTTCAGAATTTAACTGATTATGACCACAGGAAACCAATATTTATGAGGGCCATATATATCTATATGTATAATTTCAACAATTGAGAATGAAATATTGTCCCTCCTCACTATGCTGTCTTTAACCTTAAAGTGCTATGACTGTGGGAACGGCCTAGACGATGTATGCCTCCTCTCATTCAAAGGGATAATGGCAACTCACTGTAATAGTGGCAATAAAAGACTGGCTGTGTCTTCAGAAGGATGAGAGAGACACTGAGGGAGAGAACGAGTGTGTGAAGACAGATGATTCACTATCAATACTGCAACAAGATGAGCGAGCGTGTTTATTGAATGGAGAATTTCTTTTTCCTCTGCAGAGGCCACATGACCCCCCTCCATCCATTGCATCCAAGCAGGAGCAGCACAAGTTTGCATTCACTGCAGTATAAAAGAAAGACATTAAAAGATCTCTACACAAAGGCACATGTATAGATATGCATGCACGCGTGTGTGTATACACACAAACTGACAAACACAATTTCCATATTTACTGTTGGGTGAGAAAAGGAAGAGGAGGGGAGGGCAAAAAAAACTCATAAATAAATGACAATGCACAGCTTGCCCTGGAAATAGAAGCATAATTTTGTGTTTGTATTATATTCAGGGCGGGTAAAATTTAATCTCCCTTTTAATACCCTCTATTGTATAAACAGGAGAGAGGTTGCTGGAATATAAACATTAGGAATGTAACCTTATGAAAATCGATTTGGCATTGAAAAATATTATCTCTGCCTAGTTGTTTATTAATGCAACTTCAAGCATGTGGCCACTATCAATGAGACAACTCCCCTATTTTATTTTTATGTCTTACAGAAGACAATCTGGCAGAAAAGGCTTTGACAAAATGTACAATAAAGTTCACTCAGATAAATCGGGCACAAGGTAGCATTGGCAGTATTGTTCTGAATAAGACTAAAATCAAAATGTATGAATAAAAAACCTTATCATAACAAAACAGTTGCTTCATCTTTACTATTTTTGTTGAAAATTGTGCAGGTTGATTAAATGAAAGGATTTAATGTATGATTTATATCTGTTTGAATAGTGATGTGGTTTAAAGTTATTGATATTTGACTCAATGGGACCAATCAGCTTGGATTATGATTTAAAGCTTTATAAATTATACCACAAATGTGAAGTGACACTAGAGACACAATGAGCTGAGTTTTTTTCCCCTTTTTTTGGCCGAAAATCAGCAGCTCCAGTGAGGCCTGTGCTACGAATTGGATCTGATCTGCTGTTATATCATACTGTAAATGGTTGAGCCACAGAAACCAAACAATTCTGCCAGCAGACTAATCACTTGGGCTGGTAAACCAATCCTACACGGACATGCACCGCAAGTATGAAAGTGTGTCGGCAGCCCCGATTATTTATTCATTTTGTTTGATTCAGGATGATGTTGCTCCCTTGGATTACCGTTTTTCCTATCTGGCAGGAGCGCTGGCACTATGCCCTCTGTTTAAGATATCAAAGATTTGCGGCATCTCGTTGCCTTGTGTTGGCTCGCCTGGGGAGTTTCACTAAACATGAAATGGATAAAGCCACAGTGATGTACTGGCGAGAAAGGAAAAAAAAGAAAGGAGAGAGAGAAAGAGAGAAGGCAAGAGGGGAGGAGGGATTGAAAAATGAAAAGATGTAATGGGGTTCTTCTGTTTCAGGGAGAGACGTGTGGCTGCTGCTTCTGGAAGCTGCTGCCTTTGCCTGGGATGCTTGATGGTCTCAGGAGAGCCAGTCTGTCGGAACTACGGCTTTAAAATACCACTGGAGAGGACTGATTGGGACTGTGTGTTTCTGTAATCTGTGTATATTAGATACGGCAAATTAATTTTCCAGCTTTGGTTTCATCACACCGTTACGAGGGGGAACACAAACAGAGCAGTTAAATTTAATAAAACACATGCCATTAATTATGTACAGGCCTTTTTGGGATTCCATTTTCCTCTTAAGTTTAACTCAACAAAGGATCTGTAAACATATAGTGGAGAAGTCCAAACAAGTAAAGTACATGTTAGTTTTTCTCTTTGTGGCTAAAAAGCGGTGAGCTATACGCTAGGAAAAAGACCGTTTTAATATCATGTGTGAGCAGCTGTTGGAGACATGGTGACAACGTCAATGTGAATGTAATTTACACTGTGGAGATGAAGCAGACCGACTGTCAGTCAGACCTGCTGTAAACACAATGTCAGACAAAGCTCTCGACATTGGATAAAATGTTATGAAATAATGCTATTGGTCTTTTTTTTTTACAGAAAATGTGAACAGGGAACCAAATATGTTAATCATGTCGTGTCTTTCAGGAACTTACTGACTTATAAATAGGGTTGGGTACTGAGAACCGGTTCCAATACAACCGGTACCTACCCGGACCGAAATGCAACGGAGATTTCGGTGCCTCATTTCGGTGCCTGAGCCAATCGAAGCCTGAGGTCTCCGCTAGTCCCGCCTCCTCACACTACCGCTCCTTCCTTCACGGGAAGCGGCGGCTCCCGCGGCTGCCGGTGGACAGACTCTTGTCTCCGCGCTGCCCGCTCCCCGCGTGCGTCAGGGCTCCCGTGCAGGTGTGTGTGTGTGGGGGGGGGTCTCCTCGTGAGACCTCTCCCCGGCGCTGGCTGCCCCCCCCCGCCGGGCGCATATCCTCCTTGGCGGTGCTCCGGGACCGGCTCCGGGACCGGCTCCGGGACCGGCTCCGGGACCGGCTCCGGGACCGGCTCCGGGACCGGCTCCGGGGCGGGAGGAACGAAGACCACGCCGAGAAATGTTTCATAAAAGCGACCGCATTTTAGGGGGACGAAGGCGGGCCCCTAAAATGCAGGGACGAAGGCGGGCCGGGAGACACGGGGGTCTCCGAGTGATGGGAAAGCGACCCTCAGTCTTCATTTGGCTCAGGCACCGAAGTTAGAGTCACGAGTCAGAGTGTGTGTGTTTTGTATTTATTTATTTAAGTATAGTGTAAACTTTTGTTAACAGTATGTTATTCATAGTTTTAAGTTCAAAAGGGTTTTGTATTTATTTATATTTATAATCTACTTTATACAGTTAATATATTTGGCAATAAAAAAGCCTTTCTTAGTCAAGTATCGTTTTGTGCACTTTTTTGAAAAAAGTATCGGTTCAGGCACCGTTTAGGAACCGGTATCGTTTTAAAAGTATCGGTTAGGAACCGGTATCGGATAAAAACCAAACGATACCCATCCCTACTTATAAATGCTCATTATGTTCATTTAACCATCCACCATGACAAATTAAATATTAATTTTCTAATTATCTTTTTGTTGTCCCTCACAAGCATTGCACGACCTCAGTTGTTTGCAAGTTCTCACGCGGGCCTCCGAGCTTAACGCATTGCATCACAGGCAGATGCCACTTTCATTGACTAAAGCAAAGATTTCAATAAGAAGTGATAGTCTTCGCAGAGAGTTCACAACATAACTTGACCACAAAGAGAACGAGTTGCACTCATCTAAAACTCCATTAGAAATCATTTGAATTTTGGTCAGTAGAAGGCAACGTTTAGAAAGATTTGAGATGATGTACAATAGTGTACAGTTGGTTTGCAGTTAAACCTTTGTTTAATCCTTAAAAAGGGTAATTAAACATAATTCTGACCACATTATCCTTGATTCTCTGCAGTGTTGTGCTGCTGGACTTTTGGTTCCTGTGACATGCAGCAGTCCTCTGAACACACCTGGTAAAACAGCTTGGAAATGCTTCTACAAAACACCACTTTATTGCATATCAAATTATTCCACCTTCAAGAAACCTTAGTTCTGCATTGCCACATTTTTGACCAAAGATAATCCGATCCACATCAATGAAGACTGAACCTTAAGGTACAGACAAATGTGAAAAAGAAAACATAGCTTCTGACTCGTCACTACAGATGTTCAACTTCCAGTCAATCCCGATTCAGATCTTCACTGTTACATCCAGGACGGCTGACAGCGATTGACCATAGTTTTATTAAATTCCTTAATTTTCCCCTTCAAACCCCGCATTGCATATTGAACCATGTATCTGTTGCCCTTATTTTGAGGAACATCAACATAAATGGTCTAAAGCCATCTGTGTCAAGGTGCTCTTACTTGACAAACACTCTGATTACAACAAAAACAAGATCTGTATCCTCCAAAACGGAACCAATATAAAATCACCTCAGCATAATGGGCTGGGACAACAGGAGGAGACACCGGGGCTAATACCGCACCAGGTTTCTTGTTTCCTATCTAAATCGGCATAAAGCCTCTTGCCATTCAGATAGATTACCTGTCGGTGCATTAAGTACAACTTAGACCACATCTGAAGCCACAAGAGACACCAGCTTGCTCTTTCTGAGGCGCTTTAACCATGGCCTCTTCAAAACCACAGGGCTATTACATCTGCCGTTAAAAGCTTTGAGGGGGACGTCCAGTCAAAGTCAGAGCTTAGTGGGAGCTTGTAGTAAGGTGACTAAACTCATCCTTTTCATTCCAGCTCACAATTGTTTCTGATGGAACTAAGGTTACTGCTCTCGTCTTTGCACCCCCTACATCAACTGCTGCAACAAGAGCTACTTTCCATCACTCTCAGCGTCTTTGACTTAAAGACAGCGAGACAGACAGATGAGGGAGCAGGACGACCTAAAGACGAGGGGAATGAATTAGAAACTCTGCTTCATGCTATACAAGCCAGGCAGAGAATCAAATATACAGGGGGCGCGTTTGATCAATGGCCTCGATTGAGAGGCAATGGATTTCGCATTATAACCACCCTGTTCATTATTGGCTGAGTTAGCGTCCACTCACTAACGCCCCCTCTGTACTTTCCTGTTGAGGAGTGGTGATCAATTTGGAGGGATGCGTTCCCCTTCGCACGCACACACATATACACACTGACAAACACACACACGCCCATCACTTGTGGGGATATGTTTTCTGGAAATCTACCTTAAACCAAAATTGAACCACTACTTGCCTAGTTTTAACATTAGCGTCCCGCCCTGGTTGCACCATCCATCACTAGTTTACACACTAATTTACATAATGCATACCCTTCTTCATACCCTTACCTTACAATCACAACTTAATACTTAACCGTGACCCAGGCCTGATTCTAACCCCAATCCTCAAACGGCCCTTTGAAAGTGGTTAAATGTCCCCACTTTCCTAAAATGTCCTCAGTCCCTAAAAACTGTGCGCAAACTGGTCCTCAAAAATACATAGTACACACACGCACACGCACACGCACACGCACACACACACACACACACTCACGCAAGCACGCACACACACACGTCATAGCCCATCACTCCAGAAGCTGAAGAGGTAGTGAGGGATGGAGAGATCGGAGCCAAAAGAAAATCACTCTGCTTACATGAACAATAGCTCAATTACAGAGGCCTGTTCATGTTATGAGATTGGTTTTCTTATGCTAATCTGTACACTTAACTAAATGCTCCTCAGTAAGGGGTTTGTGCTCTCCCAAGTTAGCTCACCATTTCATTATGTAGTCACGTGTGAGCAGCACTTCGCATTGACTGCCTTTGTAAATCAAGTTCATGGAAGGAGGGATAAAAGTGCCTTGCTGATATGTAAGTGGATTTCGGGGGTCGTTTCCCTATCCTTGTATTGATAAAAGCTTGATTAATCAATCATACATCTCTTGCCATTGGTGGTCACGATGAAGTGCAGCCGTGTGATATTGTATGTGTGTGTGTGTGTATGCGTGTGTTTATGTCTAAGAAGTTATTTGTTACACATCTTTGAGTTTGTGTGGACAAATTTTGTTTTTTTTGTGGACCAGTACTCACAACTTAAAATGACCTAATTCAGCAGTTAAGAATTGGTTTAAGGTTAAGATTATAATTAGTTTAGGTTAAGTTGGCTAATTCCCCAAAGGACGTAATTTTGCATTGGCATTGGCACTAGTTCTTTCTTTAAATATGTTAATGTTCATGGTTTCAAGAAGTCATACGATAGGGTTTTGATAAAGAAATTGTAAATCAAAAATGTGTGTGTGTGGGTGTGCGTGTGTTGGTGTGAAGCAGCTCACATTTTGAGGAAATCATTTATAATCACCATGTTGTAGTTAGATGTTGCACATCTCAGCACATCTCAACTAAATAATGTAACCAGATATGCACACAGATACCATGGTGCTGACAAGAAGCAATGAGGATATTTATCAAATGGACAAATGTGACTAATGTTAGTGTCAGCAAATATGGCTCTTTTGTAATCTAACATTACAGGTTATATGCATATTCCAGCAAGAAATTTCAAACCCAAGGAAAATATGTAATTGTATCAGTGATACAATGACTGTATGTAGCCAACATCAGGCATCAGTCATCAATCCAACAGTCAAGACATGTTCAATGAAACCACATAAACGGACTGTTGACAGTAGAGGAAAAGCATTAGAACACAACATCGACTATGAATATCTAATCAAAATTTCATGCTGGAGATAATTTCTGTTTAAAGGTGCAGCGGGCATTTTAGGAGAGGGCAAACGTGTGTTTGGTCGATAAACCTTGAGATTCAATGAAGCTTGATGTAAATTAACTCAGTAAATAAAGCAATCACCTTTCAGTTGCTCTGCTGTCAAAGACGAAGGAATCCCACATATTTTGGAAATGAAATTCTAGCACTTCTACACAAATTTATATAATCTGCTCCAGACTGCACTACTGTATACCATTAAGCAACTGTTTAAAGATGACAACATAACCTTAACGCCTTTAGGTTTAGAGCATAAAAAATATCCACAGCTTTTAAAAAACTGAATTCTCTTTCATTATCTCCTCTTCCCCTTTTGCATTTTCTATATTTCATCTGCTCTGCTCTTGAACGCCAATCTTCCATTCACCCATGTATGAATTTCAGCGCTCCATTTCTTAGACAAACTTTTTCTCTGTCTCAGCCTCTGTTCATCCACTTATCTCATAGCACAATTGATTTGTCATTGCTGTAATCCTCACAATGTAGTGCTCACGCTGGCTATAGTGGCCGTCCCTGGACTTCGACCTGAGAGAGTGACAGTGAGAGAAAGGGTCGTCCTTGCCAAACACTGAATCATCGCATTGTGGCAGGACAAGGAAAGGCAGAGACGCAGGTACTGCTTACTGTTGTTTATTCAGTCGTCAGGAAGAACAGGCACATGTTCCCCATACGGGAAGTATATATAGCTACAGACTTTACATTTCCCATCGACCCACTGGGTGAGAGGACACACCCATGAGTGCACGCCACACAGCCCCCCCCCGAACACCCAGAGGGAAAAATACAAAATGGGACAAAAGTCAGTACCTCTCAGGGGGTTTAACGAGGCGACCATAACGGCTACGCCGATCCCCGTCCGCAAACGCAGGGGTGGAACAAGCAGAAGGGACATCATTTACAACAGACACAGGATCAGGAGGCACAACTGGAGAAAACAACACAGGGGTCTTAGAAGGGGGGCGACCACGACGGGGAACTCGGGCCGGTAGCACCTCTTCGCCGGCCAACAGATGAGCTGGCTTAAGTCTGTCTAACGAAACACGCTCCCTGCGCCCGCCCATGTCCAGAATGAAACTTTTAGAACCCGCCTCTAACACCCTAAACGGGCCGTCATACGGGGGCTGGAGGGGAAACCGGTGAGCATCGTGACACACGAAAACAAAACGAGCGGTCGCGAGATCCGTTGGCACGAAAGACCGAGGAGAAAAATGATGCACGGGCACCGGTGCACAAGCGGACTGTGACGCAGGACGCGGAAAGGGGGCCGAGCTGTGAGGCAGAAACTCCCCTGGGATGCGGAGCGGCTGACCGAGCACCAACTCTGCAGGCGAGGCATCCAGGTCAGCCTTAGGAGCCGAGCGCAACCCGAGCATCACCCACGGCAACCGATCCAACCAGTTTGCATCTGAGAGCGCAGCCCGCAATGACGCCTTAAGCGACCGGTGAAAACGTTCACACAAACCGTTAGCCTGGGGGTGGTAGGCAGTGGTACGGTGAACCTGTGTGCCCAAAGACTTTGCTAGCGCCGACCAGAGCTCCGAAATGAACTGCGGGCCTCTGTCAGAGGTGATATCAGACGGTGCACCAAAACGTGAGACCCAAGCTGAAAGAAAAGCGCGTGCCACGTCCGCAGATGTCGTGGAAGACAGAGGAACCGCCTCTGGCCACCTAGTGGTCCGATCTACCATGGTAAGGAGATGTGTAAAACCCTGGGAAGGGGGAAGAGGCCCCACAAGGTCGATATGCACATGATCAAAACGCCTGGCTGGAATCAAAAATGGCTCGAGGGGCGCCCTAGTGTGCTGGTGAACTTTAGCTCGCTGACACGCCACACATGTGGCCGCCCACTCCTTGACCTCTTTGCGAAGGCCAGGCCACACAAACTTCGAAGACACCAACTTCACCGACGCCCGGACACCCGGATGAGAAAGAGAGTGCACCTCCAGTCTGCCGTTACTCCTCGCAGATGGAAGAGAGCCTCGATGTGCTGAAACCACGGCGCGGGGTCGTTCTGCCAAAACTCCGGGAGCTTAACGTGCTCCGCGGAGCTGTTCGATCCTGGAAGCTGCTGCGCCATGGTCGTCGTGGAGACACGGTCCACGGGAGCCGGGGAAGAAAAAACGTCTTCCCCCGATGAGGAAGGGACACTATCCTCCTTCACCTCGAACATGTTCAAAAAACGGGGTCACCAATGTGACAGGACAAGGAAAGGCAGAGACGCAGGTACTGCTTACTGTTGTTTATTCAGTCGTCAGGAAGAACAGGCACATGTTCCCCATACGGGAAGTATATATAGCTACAGACTTTACATTTCCCATCGACCCACTGGGTGAGAGGACACACCCATGAGTGCACGCCACAGCATTTGTTAAATAATGTACAAATAGAAGGGGCCAAAGACGGGTAAAAACAAGAATCTATTCTTCAACACAGCTATTTAATATTATCTTGAGGCTAGCGTTATTATTTTAATATAAAAAGGTTGATTCTAGGGAAAAGAAAACAACAATTTGTACAATTTAGATGAATATCACTAGTGAAAACATCACAAGGATTATTTTATATTCAGTTTCTGGCAATAGACTTTCACCTACATCTTACCTTTAAATTTCCGAGTAAGTCATTTATAATTAGTCCACATCCATCCAGTACTGCAACTGTAGGCTAAGAGTTGATTTATTATTTCTCTTTGGGACAATCTGATGCATGATGCATTCACTTTGCATAACGTGCCTCAATTTTTGCCATGTGGCAAACAGCCTTAAAGATGGCAGTTGAATGAATAATGAAGCACAATGAAATGCTAATACACCATGAGTGTCAGGGAAGTTATTATTCCCCATATTGCTTATTTTTGGAGCATGTGACCCACAGCAAAGCAGGAGAGAGTTTCTTGTTCTGAAGTTAAGACTGTGTCACAGAGTCTGAGTTGTCATTGGAGTGTCCTGGAAATATGATGATGAACTCAAAAGATAAAAGGACTTGATAAATTTCAGTGAAACGTGGTGCGAGTTTCCGCTTGTTGTCACTTTTGAGTTGTAAATTAATTGGACACCACTCCATCTTACCTCCACACCTCACTAGGTGATATCTAATAAAGGAGTATGTCTAAACAACACATGTGACGTCATGCATTGGCATTGTGAGTGACATTTCATATATATGTAGCATATTTGGCCAAATTCATGTCTCTATTTTTGATAACAATTTGCTGAGGTTAATTGAAGGCAATTTATTTGAGAGATTCAAAATTGTCAAAAGCTGTATTTCTACGTATTGTTAAAATATTTCTCTTTTCTCAATACACTTATGCAGGGGCTTGCAGCAAACCTCCCCATTACCCTCAGCAAATGGCCAATGCAGAAGAAGGGATTAACTAAGCATACATTTAGGCCTATGGAAAAATGTATATGTCCACAGATTTATTGGCATTTATTATGGTTGTTCTTGTTTTAAGTATAAACCCCCTCTAAACTGCATCATTGAATAGGCTGTTGCTCTGCCTCACACAAACCATTAGTGGGAGAATTTATGCATTTAATATATTAGAATAGAAAATTAATTTAAAAAGAAAACGCCACGAGGGAACACATTATCTTTCCTGTCGGCAGTTTTCTGGTTCAACATTTGGCAGCCTCGTCAGTAAATGAAAGAATTATTTCAATTATTGTATGGCACTAAATTATAGTTTGTGGAGAAAGTGGTGACAGGTCTGCAGAGCTATAACACTTCCCCTGCCTCTGGCTTCTCTGTCAGTTTTAATGAAGAAACCTCTCCATACTACACAGTCTGAGAGAGACAGAGAGAGGGGAGGTTTTGTTCACTGATTCTCAAATTTGTTGCAACGACTGTGAATCGGTACTTAAAAAAAAGGAAAGAACACCAGCATTCAAGGTCAACAGTAACTGCTTGGGCTTCAAATGTCCCAAAATCAGGAGACTAAAATTGGAAAAGAGTAGAAAAAATATTCTCAGCAGCTAAAAAATAACTGAATCTGTTTCCTTCTGTTGAACTTACTTACAGCATGTTATTCCATTAATAGCCCCAATGTCTTACTGCAATGGTTTGCCACAGGGTTCGAAGCTCAAGCCCAACTGGCTCTTGCAGATATTCCCTCAACAAGCATTAGGGAATGTCATGTGTGGAAATATATTGCTATTATACCTGCTAAGAAAAACACCTCGGGGCAGGTGTATCCTCCTTATGCTCGCATTAGCTCCCTGCTAGCTGCCCCGTCCTTCTGCGGATAATGCCCTCTATAAATAGAGAATAAAAGACCGGGCTGTATAAACCAGTATTGCCCATCCGCTATTGTAAATGGCATCTCATCCATACAGATATGTCTGATCCCTGCAGCATTTAACCAAATTAAATACCACCTTCATTACCAAGCCAACACCTTTCTGAGGCATACAAAATACTCCCAGCCCCAAGGACATACTGCTAAATGGGCTGGCAGAGCTTAAAATAAGTCCACACACCACAACGACGAGCCTTCATTTGTATGTTCCTAATGTGCCAGCTTCACTCACTGTACATGGCCCGCTGCTCCGAACACATGGTGAGTAATTGCTAACACTCGACCTCCACACTGCACTTAATCAACATGGTAACACCATGGGGATAAATTCACGAACAATACAGCCAGAATAATTCATATATTGGTCAACAGGACTAATGTGCAAAGTGGTGTGCAGCGTCAAGGTGTCACATGATTCAGAGCCAAGGTTACTGTACGTTACCTGAGAGAAATAACAATGTAGCCATGATCGAAATAGAGGATTTCTGAACCCAAATTATTTTCTCTCTTTATATATTTCAATATAATGATAAAAATGTAATGTAATGTAATTTTAATTAATCCATAGATCCTAGTTGCCATAATCTATTTGACCTTTTCAATATAGGACTCAGCTATTTGTCATTTAAAAAATCCTTTCAGGATTTTCTCCAATGACAAAAGAATGAACTGGATGCACCTTCCTAGGTTCAGGACATCGTGTTCATCATTGTACAGTTGGCCCATTTGTCTCCATTCTCACCTTTGACCCGCAGGCAAATGGTGATAAAAGCACCCTTCATTGCATTCGACAATAAAAGCAATAGGCAGTTCTTGAGTCAAGCAGCACGGTAAACACACATAAATAAAAGAGAGTGAGAATCAATGAAAGAGGAAGCATAGAAAAGCAGCACACAGACCTTAGCAGCAGATACGCTCAGGTATTACCACCAGCACAAAGAGGAAATATTTACTCTTTGTAGAAACAGGAGGAAAACACTTTTCTTTGAAGAGTTTTACGGTATCTTTATTCTGTTGTGCAGTGCTGCAAATTAAACATATTTACATGACCTCACAGGCTCGGTTAGTCCCTTCACATCACACAAGATTGGGAAACCACTGCAGATCCTGCATTTGTTGTTTTTTAAGTAAATGCAGCCAATATTTATTACCACCAATAACTTTATAGTTGTGGATGAAGATTCAAGGGGCTGGTATCAGCTCGCCCATTTTGTAAGCTCAGACATTCATTAATTGGGCTAAGTTGGCAGAGGTCCAAATAGCTAATGACAGCACTCACATCTCAAACTCTAATTTGGAAACACTCGAAAAACAAGTTATTTATTTAGTAAGGATATCATTTCTGTTCTCTGTAGGAGTTGGTATGTGCCACGGACATGCCCCAAATTAAGCTCTTTCTATTGATATTTTTATAGAAAGAGCGTGAGGGTATACAATAGCTGCTAAATTGTCTATATTCAAAAGGAATAATACATCTATACCTGCCATGGGCAAGACTGAGGGAAAATTCAGTGGTTGCATCTAGTTTGTTTTAATTTAGTGTCAAATATTGCTGTGAAGATACTTCCCTTCCATTCATCTTTACAATTCTGAACATTATCTACATAACATCCAGTTAGCTTTAACATCGCTCCATAACTCTGCACTGCTACATTATTCACACTTTTCAAGGCATTTGATTTGTACTGGATGTCTTTACAACTTCTGACATGGAAAATAAAAACAATCGAGCTTGACCTTCCTCTTCTATCATCTTCCCTTTCCTCTCCTCCGAGCATCCACCCTATAACGGATTAGCTCAGAGGAAGACCCATTTCCTCCCTGAGGCTGCTAAAATATTAATCAAAACACAGAGGAGTGTGCAGCAGCTCCCAAGATGCATGTCTTCTAATGGTAATACATGGGGAAGGCAGAGAGGGAGGAGTGCTGCCTGTAATAGCCTCACAGAGGGGGAGGAGAGGAGGAGGGCCAGAGGTGACAGGGGTTTTCACAAGGGACAAAGAGAATGAGAGAGCGAGGGATAGATAGGCAGGAAGAGAGGTGGAGCGGAGACACGAGGTGTGTGGAGAATCGACAAAGAGACTGCACCGAGCCAGAGAGCTTCAGAAGTCCGGCACAAGAAGGATCAAAGAAGTATCATTGCCTCTCACTACCCATTTTGTGCACTTACAAGGGGTGAAGATAGCCTTGTGTAAAACTTTCAACTATGAATAATAGATCACAAAACATACAAATCGCCAATTTAGATTTTTTCTTTGCTGATCCGCGGGCCCAAATATTTGTTTGTGAGCGTGTATATGAAAGAGAGAAAAGAGATGTTACGGTTGTAATAAGTAATTTTATTTTCCTTCCTAAAGACAGAACATACCATGCCAGGTGGTCTGTACGAGCAGTGAGAGGCATTTCTCTCATGGACCAAATCTAAGCCCGTCTCTGGCACTGAGCGACTGCCAGTGGGGGAAAATGATTGGAGTATCCATGTTGGCGACACGCTAATCATGAAACCAAGCTTTGTTGCAGTGAGGGGAGACTAAAAGGGTTAGTTCGGTTATTTTTCCACGCTTGCCTCCTAGTCTTTCTGTTACTAGGCGATTCAAGCACATTGACAGTTGTCATGTTCCATGGGAGAATAAGGGAAGCATGTTAGCTTGGTGAAAACTGGGAAATTAAAGCACACATATGACAGGCAGCCCGCTGTTACCACCAGAGAAACCACCTGACAACTGACAACTGTTTCCAATACCTGGTCTGAAAAGAACAACATGCAGATTTTTTATGGGGAATGCAAAACTGTATATCCTCATGGGTCATCTTCAACTAACCCGCAGACAGCTGTGACTGTGTTCCGCTACCTGGTAATTAGGAAGACGTGGCGCCCCCATGGGTTACACACTCGTAGCATGCTGCCATACTCCTCCCTCTTCATCCTACAGGCTCCCGGGAGACGTGGCCATTTTGTGAAAGGTCACACAAATCAGTGACCTCTGTCTACCTGACCATGTCGATAATGAGATGCAACTGGAGCTTCATTGTATTCAAATGAGACTGCGCGTGACAGCAATGTTGAAGAGATACCCGGCAAAAAGGACCAACTTTACTTCCGAGAATGAATACACAAGTAGAAGCTTCATCATTCATAAAGAGAAGTTTCATCACAGAGACACAGAAAGAGGGATGATACAACTTTATTCTGCCCACTCATGCTCTTAATGTCTCCTGAAGACAGATGGGCAAGGGTTATACTGGTCTGTCCCAGTCATAGGCCTTTGTCCATTGTGTTGCTTTGCTTAATGTAAACCGATAAAGCTGGCAAACCTTGTGGGCCCAATCAATGCTTATTTAGAATACAATTGATTAACAGTTCTGATTATTGATTATGTCATCCTGCTCAAGATATGCCAATGGCTCTGATAAGCGGTTACCCTGGAGCAGATAGGCCTGTCCACTAGGCTACTGGGCACACACATACAATATGGGCCCTGCTCCCAAAACGGATTCACAGGAGTTCAACGTCTTTCTCTTTATCTCTCTTGCACATTCAACATGCACACACTTTACACACTCACATGTATTCACTCATTAACACACAAAGAATGAAGACAGTTCTAGCCTCTGTTGACACAATGTCTGCTCATCTAAGACCTAAACATTGAAGTGAACACACCATCTGTTCCTGCAGTGTGCCCAGTGGCCTTCAGTGTGAACATACAGCAGAGCTACATAAAGCATTCCCCAAACTTTATTTGAATCTGTGTTGTTGGCAATGGTGGAGCAAGGATACCCCTCATTTAATCATGCAACAACAAAATGACCAGTTGAGAATGTTGTGCCACTACTTCAGAGTTGTGGGCATAGTTATTAATCTGACTCTGCTCTCCCAGGTTGTGAAAGAAGAGATTTGAACACGCTTTTTGTTTCTGCGCACATAGGACTGAGATTAAAATGAGTTCACTCTTACAATTCATGTTGCACTACCTGTTTGACGAGGACTGTTCAGGCCTCAGTGATCACGCATCTCAGTAAACTTAAAAGCAACGACAATGCTCCTTTGTCACCAGACTCATGATGTCACATTACTGCCGTGTGACCTCTGTGACAATCACGTGACAATAAAGAGGTGAAAATACACTGCTGGATATGGATTTCAATATTTTTGGGAGCATCTCATTACCTGAAAAACTAAAGATTATACTTAACAAACAGCCTCAAATGTATAATTACACTCCAGAGACTCTCAAATGCCCAATAAACAATGTACCCTTACACACACAATGAACATGGGACATAAAAGCAAATTACTTCAACCATATGTAATATTTGAACATACAAACTAATACTAGGTTCAAGAGAAAAAGGTTCAAGATATTTTCCATCCCCAGTAAATGCACTCAAGCCTGTAGGGTCATTGTCCGGTGCTGTAAAGCCTGATGATAAAAACGTTTACAGCGGTACCATTATTAAAGTGAGAGTGAGTCAATCAAAACGGTCAATAACACAGTAGCTATCCGTGACTTAGAATTACCAGAGCTACTACTTGCAAACCAGACTGTGGCATTCATTTT
The DNA here is from genome assembly GCF_963576545.1 of Limanda limanda. Taxonomy (NCBI): domain Eukaryota; kingdom Metazoa; phylum Chordata; class Actinopteri; order Pleuronectiformes; family Pleuronectidae; genus Limanda; species Limanda limanda. Next base: position 20,353,042 of record NC_083638.1, read on the forward strand.
TAATAGTCGGTGTGGAAAGATTTATACATGTTAAAAAATGAAATAATAAGTAGGCATGTGTTGATAAAGTGTCTGGTATTTGATTATGAATTTGATTAAAAAAATGAAAGGCTTATACAATACATACTAATTAATAGACTATTAGATATTTGACCAAGAGTTGGATCAGAGAATTTATACCATGCTCATTTCTGTATGATACATATGATGCTACCAGCAGCAGTAGGCTGACATCGCACCAAGACAATTGACAGGGAGCAAACGGCTTACCAGGCTCAGTTCATGGGCTGCAAATACAGATGGATGTCGTTTCTCCATTTATTCCCTTTGTACAAAAATGAAGCTAAAATATTCCAGATACGGGTACCCCCATCTTGCATTTTTGAAGGCATTTGGGGCCAGAGTGAGATCTAATAGTCTAATTAAAACCAAACTTATCTGTAAAAATTAACACAAGATCAGTGTAAAAATGACCTAAAGAGACAGAAAACCATCTTTGACAAAAATGTATTTAATGTGTATTGTTTTGGTCTATGTCCCATTGGGATCAATAAAGTATTCCTGATTCTGATTAACTTGTAGGAAGTAGACCTATATTGCGGCCAAACACCAGGCAGTGATGAAGTAAATTTGGCTTTCCTTTTGGAGAGTCCTCATGTCGTCCCTCTTTACCAACAGTCTGCGGTTCCAGACAAGAAATATTCCAGTACATAAACCCCATAAAATCATTTATTTTTCCTACAGTCTTTCTAAAGACATAAAATTGTGTGTTAGTGAGCCCTAGGGATGCTGATAGGCAGATCTCATTATTCTAGGACTTTGTCAGACTTTTCCCCTATTTCCACTCTGTGTTCTGAGCTAAGAGAGATTCCTGCTAGCGGTAGCTTTATATGCATAAACACAGGTAGGAGTGGCCACAACTTAACTCACGGCAAGAAAACAAGCATTTTACCAAAAACGTTGAACTTTTCTCGCAGATTTTGTCAAGAATGAATCTAAACAATACTCTATACAAATTGTCTTCTTTCTTCTAGGCCCCCCAAACCATAAAGGCCTGATCATCTTAATTGTAGAGAAGCCTCTGCTGGCCCATGCTGAGGAATGGACCAGGACGCTGCTGGAGCTGTGTTTTTGGGAGGTGTTGTCGCTGTGTTGTCTTATTGTTAGGTCAGCAGTGCAAGGCTAGCCCCTGTCATCCAGCCAGTGTTGAGCTCTGCACTTTGCATAAGGGGGCTCTTCCGTAATGAGCCGCTATGTATGGGTATCATGTGAGATATCTGAGCTAGCGCTTACTGTTCCATGGCCAAGGTCAAAGCCTGCCCACCCCACCACCAACTCCCCTACCCTATCCATCACCTGAGAACACAGACCGCAGTGAAGCTCACATTCCAACCCCTCTGGACATGCTCACACCAATTTGGAAGAACTCTCTTTTTATGGTGATCTCTGTTTAATGTATAGCTTCAAGATCCTATACGTAGAAATTCCCTCAAATTCCTCTACAAAAAAAAATTGTTTGTAGATGATCGGGCTGATGAAATTAAAAGAATGACTCTTGTTTCTTTGTCCACCCATTGAGAAAAAAACACGATAGGGTTATGATGTCAATCGTGACCAGTCTAAATATAGATGTCTTTAAAAGACTGTCCAGGCTAATTGTTTGCGGTGTAATATAATAGTCTGTTTATCTCTTCTCGCCTATGTGCATGTTTGATGTTTGCTCTTTTTTCCGATGAGCACTTGCTATCAACATGTCAAAAGTGGATACCTTATGTTGCTCCTTATATGAGAAAGACCGGGGCTTAAACGTACAGGACCCTGGAACAATCTATGGTGTCTATACACCACCATACTACCGCTTAAGTCCCCACAGTAATCGATAAACTGCCCTCTCCCAGATCACATATCAATTGCTTGCTGAACTCAGGGGTAGAATAAAAAAACGTGTGCCTAAAGAACGAATGCCCTCTGCTGTGTATCAACCAGAAGTCTGAATTACAATTGGTAATTCCATCCTTTAATTTTATAACAAGAAAAAAGTTTGTGAGTAATGCCGTGTAAATCTAAAGCTAATACGATGTGTACAGGACTGAACTTATATGCATTGCATGCATGGTTTGGTGATCGGAATTTACTGAGTTATTCATTTGTTTGTTAATCAATAATACTCCATGTGGTCTGAAGTCAGCTTTTAGACAGATGGCTTATTTTTGTAACTGATTCCACCTGCAATCCTCTGTTCTGTCAGAATTATTAGCAGTTTTGGGTGGACTGTTTGTGTGCAGATAGATTACATGATGAATGTGAAATCAATTTAGACTCAAATATTCATGTTTGTCATGACAGCAGCATATTAATTACGTCTCTACTGCAATCTTCCCACACCCCTTTCCCTAGACAGGACAGCCCATTGTATTACCACTTAGTCCTGCACAATAAACTTTATTAACAGCCCTTTTTCTTAAGACTAGAGTAAACTATGGGGTAAAGAGCAGGTAGAGCTGATTCCCTCGTGCAGTTAAGAGTAAGAAATATGAGGCAGGTGGGCATGAATTTCAGAAAATGACTGGATTGTACAAAAGTCTGGTGGGAAAAAACTTGAGAGGGAGCAGGGACAAATAAAAAGGAGGAATGAGCGAGGAGAGATGGATTTCCTGCCATATGTGATCTATGACCAATCGCCTGTCTATTTTCAGATTCTCTGTTAATGGCTATTGGCCGAGATTTAAATCCTTTCTTTTGTGCATTCCCCTAAATCAATACATCGGCATCCATTTGATTGAATGCTCATCCATTGCTTTAAAATGAGGTTGAATGAGTTTTGTCCTTTTGACCAATGAGTCTTTTTTTAGTACAGATTTAGCTTCTCATGTTTTCAAGAAAGTAGAGTGTGGGTCTCCGGGTATGATAAAAAAAAAAAAAAAACTTAATTTGATTTATCAGATATTCATTTGTCAGCAGATATTTACTTTGAACAGCAACGTTAGCAAAGTTCAAATCAGTTTTTAAGCGTTCCATTTTGACCACAACTGGTATGCCCTTTTCCCAACTTTCCATATAAATTTAAATGATCAATATATATTAAGCAATATGAATGATTATGCATCCAAACTGCAGTCGTGTAGTGAAGACAGACTGTCCTCTTAAAAGGGCAAACAGAGGAGTCATAAAAAATAATTATGAAAAAAATTGTCAGAGAAAACAAATGAAATTTCAGAAAATAAACAGCAGCCCCATAAATCCAATGGCCAATGCAAGTCGAACTGATCTGTTCAGCATTTGATTAATCTTCTTATAGCTCGATAGCTATTGTACCTGTTTTGTCAATTTTATCCGTAAGATAACTTTCTTCAATTTACATGTGAGGCTGCATGCGTGTGCGTGTGTGTGTGCAATCTCTCTGATGCTCTGTAAGGTGGTAAACAGAGGTATACTGTTTGATTATGAGTCCTGGCTGCAAATGGTTGTTTTTTTTATGCCTGCTTAAATTGTTTTCCATGCACACAGCTCAAGTGTATCTACAATAATATTTGTGTGAAAAAAAGTAGGAAGTTCAATTTTATTTACATATTTTAGTAAAATATCTCCCTGGGAAAATGTGGGAGAAAAAACACATTTCAGCTATTCCCTTTAGAGGAGAATTGGCTGCAGCTTGATGAAATGAATCCTTTTAATTTGCATCTCATATAAAAAAAATAATATGGAGTAATTTCAATTGGTGGAGAAAAGGAGAGGAGATTGATGGCGCTTAGCCATTGCATTTGCTGACATAGTATGAAAAAAAACAAAGCTTTGATAAAGTGATTCTCAAATTAGTATTCAAACAAAACCATCAAATTCAGTCACCCTAAATGGAGGAAGGAGGAAAGACAGAGAAAAACAACAGCACTCATTGATACCGACATAAACAAAGACCGTGCTACCCCTGCCTGTAGTTAAACAACAATGCCCTCTATTGGTGTGACACTGCATGTGTTTTCCCAACAAAGGCCATCACACTAAAAGCAGACTGTGTTTTTTCCAGCTCACTCAGCAAAAACATCACATTGAAGTGCAATCACCTCGAACCTCAAAGACTGTCCTTATTAACCTACTAACTACCTCAAAATGCTTTACTATTCATTTACAAATTATATTCATCTATAACAGTCGTCCTTGCCATAATCAGGGGCCTTATTAGGACTTAAAACGTATTAATTACAAGAATAATGAATGAAACCACAGTAGGTAAGTAAAAGTGTAGCCAGCATGCCTCCAGCATTAAGAGTCTGCAGACTCACAGACGGCTTCTCAAAAGGCAAGTGCTCTGTGTGAGTGAGTGTGTGTGTGCGTGTGCGTGCATGCATGCATGAATGTGTGCGTGCGTGAATGTGAATGAGGATGGTTTACAGGATCAGTGAAGGAGTTCTTGACAGGAATGCACATTGAACCTCTTGTCTCCCTGTTGCGCTCTCTACTGAACCGGAACAGTGGTGTAGACAAACAGGGGCGCCCCGGTGAGAGTGGCGAGCAAAGTGAGTGAGCACAGAGGTTTTAATATGACAGCTACACTTCTCAGCTGCAGGTTCAGGATGAATAAGATGTCCTATACACCGTGCCTCTGTGCTACCATCATGGCAGATCAAGCACATGCCACTTAGAAAAACTGAAGTGGAGTCTTGACAGGTGAAGGAGATTTAAATTGTGAGTCTAAGTGTGTTAGACTTTAAGATTTTCTTCAAGGAAATGCTGAACTATCCATCTTGAGCTTTATTTGAGAAGAAATACTAATAAAATTAGATACTGGGTTCTGATAAAGCAATGTCACTCCAATTGTTAATTATAAATTTTAAAGGCAAACTACCTTCAGCAGATGCAAAATGGTTTTCGATTTCGTTCTTCATAAATAGAGATGCAAATTAAATGCAACCGGTCACTCTTTTAATAACACTTTTCATGGTTATTTTTGTTCATCCATTTACATGTATGTTCAATATGTTTCAAGACATTTATTCTTGCTTGCAGAAAACACAAGAAAGCAATATTATATATTGTAATATGAAAATCAAGACCAACTTTACTTAATAATTTTCTCACTACACTATTGCCACATAACAGTTTGCCTACTGTGTATTATATCTCCTTTGCACATTGTCCACTGCTTGTGTGGATGAGAAGCAGATATATTTTAGTATGCTCACACCAACCTGGCAAACATTAACCATTAGACACTTGTAGAAACGGGGGCAGTGGTGAGGACAACAATGCAGAGCCAGGCAGAGGCGATGGAGATAAATCGTATAAGCTGCACAATATTAAATGGGATTAAAGCAAAGATTTGCCTCTGCTGCTTTTAAATATGGTTTTGGCACAGTTAAGCAAACCCCTTCAACAATAATTTATCCAATAAGCAAAATAAAGAACCTGACTCTGTTCTAAATAACTCTGTTACACTTAATTTTCAAATACCGTGAGAAACATAATATAACATATATACCTGAACAGAACTATTAGCCATAAGTCCCATCCCCCTTCTTATTTCAATTAAAAGCTTCTCTTTGATTCGTAGGCAACCAGATGAAATGAACTCCTAAGCAAAGGACAGACGGGAAAATAAGAGTCTCTTTAAACGGGTGGAAACGAAAGTTATAATTCCAGAACAGGGGACAGCTTCTTCCCTTCCTGCAGTTTGAACTGGCACAGGGGTTTTGAGAAGACCTCACGCCCAGTTTGGCAAGTGGCAAACAAAACAAATTGGCAATGGGACAGAAAACAGAAATATCCACATGATCTATAAGGGACTGACAGGTTTTCTGTCTTTCATTCTGGATCATACTTCCTCAGACGTGACTAATCAAGTGTCTCAATTTGTGCATAGAAATGAAGGAAAACAAAGCCTCACAAGAGTTAATAACGGCTATTAGCACTGACCAATTTTACCCAACAATTCTGCTGCACATTTTATAATTAAACAAATCACATTACAATGACGAGATAGTTTGATCCTCAGGAGTATTCAAAGTTCATCCTGAAACACTCCCACTCTGTCGTTATAAATCCGTCAATCCATTTATTAAAAAAAGGTTAAAGAAGCTGATGAAACACCAACTGTTCTTCAATTCTTCTGGAACAAAATATATTATAACTGACAAAAATAATTGTATAAACTGGAAACTATAGCCTGACCGTTACATTTATTAGCCGATAATATTGACCAATGCAAGTCTTTTATAGACGGTATTGGCATTTATGTTTGCTGATATACATGGATATGACAACTTTATTTTACAGAATAAACAATAAAGATTGCATTCATGTTTACATTTAGAAAATCACTATACTTTTGGTTGTATTTGTGTTTCCTTATTATTTAGTTACTGATAATACAGTTTACACTGTAAAATATCAAGCCCTCAAATCCATTTAGTTTTCATATTTTCTTTGAACTCCCCCAGACTTGAATCTTGTAAAAACCTCACTGTTGACGTCACACTCCTGATTCTTGGAGTGATAGTTAAATCTCTTTGCTCCATCTGCAGGCTCCCACCAAACACACTTTGATCCTCTCTGTTGCCCACTAGGGCGAGAGGGAACAGCCACATGACAGCAGCAGAGTGAGGGAGTGTGGGTATTTTCTCCACTCGCAGTGTAGGATTATTGCCTGCTAACTGCTTTTGTATGAAAGAAAAACATCAGAGTGCACCGTCGCGGAGCCCCAGCGAACAACATTCACTCTCCGGAAGCCTGGGTGTCCTTTGATGTGCTGCTGAGCGGTGTGGGGCCACACAGAGCAGAGGAGCACAATCAGTCATCTGTTGGGAAGGGACGAGCAGGCCTCAGAGCCGGAGGAGGGTCACTCAACACCGGCCACAGACACAGGCACAGGCAGGAGGCGGAGACACGTCTGGTCTGGTCATTCACTCTTATGAGTTCTGTCATGTCTGCTCTTAATTTCCACTCTCTTTTAAGTACTGCTAATTCAAATCTCTTCTACTTCTCCGTTTTTGTCTGCACGAGTAAATAATGAACGCATCATTGTCTATTGTGATAAATATTAATACAGTTAATCAGTGTTCTGTGACTCAAGTGGATCTCTAAACATTTTCTTGCCTTTACTCTCAGGCGTGCATATTAAAGCAAGGCAGCCAGCTGTGAAAACAGCTTAATTAGTCATAATCACTTGTGATGGAACATGTTTCCACTATTTGCCTCCATTAGCTCTGCTTTATCTTCTTATTCCATCAGCCCACTGCTGCCACTGTGTCAGGTGGGGCTCTTCCAACAAGGAATCCATCGACAAAAAAAGACTCTTTCTGGACAGATGTTTTTTTAACTAATAACATTAATGATAGCTGCAGTGACATCACTTTGTTTTATGTGCTTTGCATGGAAAGTTTTTATTACAGAGTCTGTGCTGGGTACTATTGAACATCATGTACACATTATTCCTATTAGATTACACCTCCGTAGCCTTTGATTTGTGTCTAATTAACCTAAGAAAAAGATGCATGCAATAACTGAGCAGTCGTCTGGTTTTACAGACATTTTACCGGATTATTACACATTACTAAAAAACTAAAATAAACCAAACCAACATTAAAAATAGCATATTCTCATTGACAGAAACAAGTATAAACTGGGGGCCACCCACTACATTATCCATGCTTTCCCAGTGTTGTCACTGCAGCCTTGCTATTCTGAATTTGACTTCAGGCTGCAATATTAACTTGTAATAATGTTTGCACAACATCAACTGTATGTCTCTTTGTTGTTTTACTTCATTACCTGAGCGTTCCACAACTCAAAGGCCACCGTATGGAGCCATTTGCAGGTAGACGTGCTGTATATATGGCACCATAAAAGTCAGTCTGCCATACATGATCAAGTGCAATTACAAAGGGTATTATGTAAATATGTTGGTGCTCCACAGTAATAGTATTACTGCCAGCTTGTCAGTGACCATTTGACAGCAAGAATATACTTCTATCAGTCTCCAACATGCAAGCATCCATCATATAGGCTCTCAGTCAAGATGCATCAACCCATACACACACACACCCATAAAAGAAGCAGATGCCCAAAGGAAGGACCACATTCAAGTCAATACAGTTAAACATTATTGCTGAGTGGACATTACTGTGCATGGAGATTAGCACTTGGCCCATGGGATAGAGGGCCGTGGCTTTAAGACTTTGTATGTGTACGTGTGTGTGTGTGTGTGTGTGTGTGTGTGTGTGTGTGTGTGTGTGTGTGTGTGTGTGTGTGTGTGTGTGTGTGTGTGTGAGTAATTCAGAGAAAGTTTGACTTAGATCGTGAAGCTTAGGTTTAAAAAAGCTTAAAAAAATAAAAGAAGATATGTTAGATGTCTCTGTTTTGTCAGTTCCATCACTATATTATATTTTCAGGGAACAGGTAGTGCACTGGACTCAAATGAGCAGGTATCCATAAAGAGCTTGAAGGTACCCTCGGGAGCTTTTGACCCCTTGAGGCACAGTAGACCAGTGTTTGACTTGGAAACCAGTCAGTTTAAGTATATTTTAAGTGCACCAACAAGTAAGTTAATTATTGCTATTATTATTTTTCAGTGGGTATTCACATTGATTGTATCTGTTACAAACTCATTTAGACAGAGATATGCATGCATTGCAGCAGCCTGGAAATAATGTGATACTGTATATATTAATGTCATGGTCAGATGTTCACTGCACAGTAAGCCATAAAAATTATATTACAGTTTCTGTCGCTATTTTTAATTATCGAATGTGGTATCAAAGGCTAAAAAAGTATACTGTCATTTCAAAGCATTCCTTAATAGGCTTTGAAATCATGCATATTTGGTATGTCTTAAGGACATAACAAGAAAACCTGATCGAATTCAATCTCTGCGCTTCAAAGTCAGCCCGTACAAGTGCTTAGGTGGAAAGACGGGGCAGTTACAGACAGGGAGGGAAACACTAATCACTCGCTTACACATTAGACCAGTTATCTGACAGTAAGAGGAAAAAAATCCACTTAGTAGAAACACAAAAGACCCAACACAAAAAGAATACGTTGTAGCCAACCCCTGTCTAAGTTGCATTGATGAGGTGTGATGCAAGTCATCCGGCTGCTGTTGTACTCTCCTCCACAGGAAATCCAATAGGAACTCTCAGTGTCACTAATGCCCTCCACCAAACCGAGAGTAAACACTGATCAATGCTCAGCAATCAGCAGATAGATCACACATGATATCACTGGCCAAATCAAGACAGATAACATGCTTCCTTTCTTTTATCAATGAGCTGCCGAGCCAACCACTGCGTTATTCCCATCCCTAATGATTAAATAAAAACACCTTTGAGAATTTAACCTAAAAGTTATAAAAAGCCAAGAGAGATCAAATATTGTTCTTAATTTAATCATGACCGTTAAATCATTTAGTTTTTATGAGGCACTATTCGTTGTGTAATATCTTATCAGCTACCAAACTTAAACAAGAGGTTAGTTGCCGTTTATCGGATTCCAGGGTTAAGTCCAAAGAATGCTTTATGTAAAATAGTTTGAACAAAATGACCAAAGCAAATTAATTTGATGATTATATTTTCCTTTTCTCCAATCTCTTTCATTCTCATTTCCTGTGCTTGTTCTCACAGTCCTGCCTTGCAGGCAGTAAGTATATGCACCATGAACACATTTAATTTTCCCTGTTAGTCTACAGCACAACCAGAGGTGAGCTTTAATAAGGATCAATGGCACTTTATCTGGGACAGGACCCACTCCCGTGCATGCAAATCACAACACCAGCAATGGATTCAATTAAAAAGAGAACCTCCAACCACCGTCAGTGGAAATTCAATTAAAGGATTTATGCAAAGGTTCACTGGCTTTTTTGTGTTGCTGTTTCTGTTTATGTAATGAGCTTTTCATATCAACAATCAATACGTAATCTGGAGCGGGGCCATGGATAGGGTGGTGGGTTGCCTTCTCATATGCATTTGGATATAATTCAAGCACAGGCACTTCTATAGAGCAGTTAGCAGGATGTCTGACCACGTTACTACACCCACAAGGCATGAACTCAAGTATCCTCACCCTGTGGGGTTCTCTTGCCATGTATATGTCTCATGCTATAGCCATATATGACGTTTATGTTATGTATTGACAGGGGACACACTTTAAAGTACAGTGATCTACAGTAAAACTACTCCTATAACTCCCTCTCGCATTCAGTAGAGCACAGAGAAGGGTGGGGCCCCTGCAGAAATTCCAACGTGCACCCTGAGGTTTGTGTTTTAGCGTAATGAAATGGGATCTGAATAGACAATAATCCTTGTAACAAGATTGAATAGGGACACCCCTGTCAATATTAGAAAATGGGATTGCTGGCCTTTGGTTTTTGTGCTCAGACTCATGTGACGTCTGTGCGCTCTTATACCTGTGCTCCCATCTGAATGTAAGTGCTCTCTCACTGCTTATCCACCCAGGTTTTAAAGTGGAACACAGAAATAAGAGTGTTCTGGCCGGACCTCAAGGCTGTGGGTGGGGACCCATAACATTTTTCCCACACCTACACGATTAGAGGATTTAAGCCCCCTGAAGTCCCTCAGAAGTTTTTGATTAATCTGCCACAGATGCAGCGAGAGGGGTTGTTCCAAGATAGAGGTGTAAAAAGGGGATGCTGTGTCGACAGAAAAGAGGTGCATAAAATAAAAGCTGCACAGTAAATATCTGGGTAGTTGATGAAGAGGGGCAAAGACATTAGCTACCCTACTACCTGGCAACCCCTAGAACTGCCACAATGGCAGTTCACAGTTCAGTTAGCAGGGCCCATCGGCGTTAAAGGTGCCATATTTTACACTTTTGCAGTGTTTTATATGAAGTTTTTATTTCTATGAGGAGAAACTGTCTCAATGCAGTTTTACGTTTTTCTAACCCTTATCTCTAGAGCTCAACAACAGGTCAGCGACATAACGAAATTACAGACGTTCCTTACATTTGGTTTTAAAGGTTAAGTGCAGAGCCTCTAGTGGTGAAGCTTATATTGCAACCAACTGAATATTCTTCACTTCACCCCCTCCCTTCCTGAGCATGAGGACAGCTACGATGTCCTTCCTGCGTCCAAACGCTGACAACAGCATCAAGCTGCCTCCTCGCCAGTGATGAGGTGTCTTTAGATTGATATATTTAGAACTCTTGTTTGTATATTTAGTCTGTAAACTGTACTAGATAGTTTACATGTACGAAAGTTGTATAGCTGTGGCAGCGCTCCACAGATACTGATACTGATAGTATTGTAAAAGAGTGTAATGAGTTTAGAAGCTGAATTAGCTGAATGCTAATGCAAGCTAACATTAGCAAGCAGGGAGCAGAGGATCAGTGAAGGAGAGACGAGGGAGAGCTCCCAGAGCAGGAGCAGCTGGGCACATAAGCAGGAGAGACTGCACCACTGCAAAAGGGCCAGGCTGAAGCAATGCAGGTTTGTATTTATAAAATAATTATTTCAATTAAAATGTGGTCTGCATGATAAACAATACCAATAAAACACAAAGTGCTTCAATACCACAGTTCTTTGTTTAAATCGTTCAAATCGAGTAATGTTACTGTAACATTAGCTGTGCAGTGAACGTCAGTCACTGACTGTCAAACGTCAGACACACCACTGAACATTAATTATATGAATACATGAATATTTTGAAATGTAAACCAAACCCTATTGTTTTAGATGTGTGGTAAAAAAAAAAAAAGGTTACAGCCTACAACCCCTAATCACTGACCAGGAGCACTGGGAGCTGGCCGCTGCAGGCATGGTGATCCACCTTTTGCTGGAATACCACAATGTACTTATGAACTGTAGGGACACACCTTTTAAACCGCGAGAGGAAATGCTGTGGTCAGGATCCTGAACACTGTGTGAGTCTACCACCGCACCTTTTCATACAGCCTTCAAGTTTTTTCAAAATAACAGGCAGTAACGGAAGGATGTTACGGTATTATACAATATTAGAGAACCTGGGGATGAAAACACTGTTGCCACAGAATATCAGAATTTGATGTATTGGCAAAGGCAGTACCATTTTAAATTAAACACAATACATGTTATGATAAGAAGTTATCACTCAGTGACCTTTGCTCAAGGCTCTGAATTTCTGGAGCTTCTGGGACAATCTCCAGAGGTTCATCTCTGTAAAGAACAACCACAGATTGTTTTATAAATCAATGAACAAACATCAGGATACAAAAGAGAGAGAAAGCAACAAAGAATGGAAGAAAGTATTTTTTGTTGATAACAAAACATATTAGAAAATCAACATTACAATTTTTCAAAGAAAAGACTTACCTGTCTGTTGATTGGAAACTCCATCGTATGACATAGCTGGAACTGAAAAAGTTTTTTCCTTCATCAGAGTTGATGTATCAGGTTCTGTCAGAAAGCTTTAAAAGAACAGTAGTAAAATAAGTCTACATGACACAGTCGTCTTCGATCATAAGTCATTTTACATCCTGAGGTGGTGGGAAGATCACTAAGCAAAATAAGTAGAAAATACATAAATCTCAGGTGTCTCAAAAATTACTACTATGATCTCATTTAATTTATATTGATGTGGCAAATTACCTGTTCAACAGAGAGCTGGAAACTTCTCTTAGTAGTTTGCTATTTTGATAGTATTTAACCTCGTTTCTGTTGCCATGTCTTGTTTAATTTCAACACGTTGTGTTTTTTCGCTTTGATGACGTCTGTGTGCACTCCCTTGTTTTTTCTGTTGTTAAGTTATAGTTATTGTTCTCCATTCAATGTCGTTTCTGTTCTATGTTTTTTTACAGGGGTGGTTCTTCTTCTGTTGAATTGATGCTGCTTCATCAGTATACAAACCAAGACACCACCTCTAACTGATTTGTGTTTTATGAGAATTTTGAGGGTTTTGATGTTGTCACAGCATTTACCACCTGATGTAGTTTTTAATAAGAAATGGAAATTCCCTTTCTACAATATGGATTACATCTTTCAACATCACTTTCAATGGCTTGAGTCACTTATGCTTCGTATGGTGGTGGCCGAATGTGTGTATGAAGGCCATTTTCTACCTCACTTTGAATGAAAGCCATAGGTACACTAAAGATACGCCATTGCAACATAGCCTGTGCTGTAGACTGACATGTACCATGTAGCAAGTTTGGACAATGCATACTACAACAAATGTGATTGGTCCGCTTGGTAGACAGAAACATCCGTTTAGTGCAACACAATGCAACACACCATCCCCAATATAAAAAATCTTGTTTTTGTTGCAATGAGTCGATTGTATGTTGTTTTGAAGGACTACACAATCTTGAAAGGAGCATTTTTCCTCTGACTGGTTTGCAAATATACTTACATTTTTGAATAGAATGAAAATCAATCTACCACCTAAAACCACTACTTCCAAAATATCTAAAGTTGAATCACCTCATCGAAAATTGTTGCATTTGATGGTGTAAGTTAATACACAGTTTCTCTATTAATTCAGTCAACTGTGTGAACACTGACATATTTGTACCATGGCACGGCACAATTTCTTCCAAATATAATTTAAATGTCAATGTAGATACAGCTCACAGTATGTGAATCTCTTAAAATCCAAAAAACAATCAAAATAACCTTAACCAGACAAACCATGAAGAGACACTCTTGAGTGCTCTATCCCAATGTTCATCGGCACTCTCAGTAAAACAGAGGGACGCGATGTGGAGCAATAGAAGACTAAAATTACCGTCTGTATGAAAAGTGAAACTAGACAGTCTATTCACATCCTGGCCTGGCTATAAATAGGGTAACACACACAGCTAATGTGGTGGATTAGTAGCAGGAAGCAGACAGGCAGTCATCACAGCCCTTGTCCTCCTTCGCCCACCAGGCTCTGGATCCCAGCAGACGTCACCCTATCTACCAAATCAGTATCAGCCGGGATCCTAGTCCATTCACAAAAGCAGCTCCATACAACCCTCAGCCCCACCGTGTCATTCACAAAGTAGGGGACGGGTCCTGTTTCAGTAGCTGATATTCTGTCAGGATGTTACTCCTCCTTTCCTCTTCGTTGCACCATATAAAGTAAGTGTGTAACACTATCCACACCTAAGGGCCCTTCCTTCATATTTATATAGAGGTTGATGGAAGGAGATAAGAGCTAAAGTGCCAATTTTTCCAGAGATTGAATTATATAATGTGTGACAAAGCTCCATTTCTTGTGAAGATGTTTGATTGACTGATACTTCTTTACAGATCTTTGTTTGGCTCCAGACTCATTTGCGCCAGCTAGTTTTAATACATGACGACACTCAAGTCACACCAAACAAGTAGCAAATACTGTTGTGGGGGACTTCTGTATTTAAATGAAAAAATCATATTCAATCTATGCTGCAAGATAACTTGTAATTATTGATTGATGTGGTTACATTACGACATCATATATTGTGCTGTACATCATAGGCTTATTGGATGCAGTTAGTGCAGTAAACACTGACAGGCCTGCATAAAACCAGCTAGTACTGTTTTGTTTCGCTGAACCTCTGCTGCAGCAGCCTGCTGCTTAATCCTGCGAACAGCAGACTGCCAGTAGACACTCCCTCACCTTTCCCTCTCTCCTAATCACCAATTAGGACTCCATTAGTCTGGCCTGGCAGCTCATTTGCTCTGGAGGCAGCTGAGGGGGCCTGGTGTGTGGGACCTCTGCCCGCTGCGTTCTGCCCCAGCGACCACGGCACCGCGCGGCTGTCACAGTAACACCACCACCATGTCTCCCTGTTACACAAGTGAAAGTCCTCCTCCCTCGCCACTTCCTGCCTAACAGAGCTGTGCCGGGGAAATCCTCTTCCACAGTGGCAGGTTGCGCACAGAGACTCTCCCTCTGAGGATGGAGGGAAGCCGAAGATGCAAGAGGGAGGCGAGGAGGGGAGCAACTATAGGACAGTCAACGCATGTCTGTAGAGCCACTTGTTAGGTACTTCATTAAATGTCCGTCCCTATGGTGAGTAGGTGAAGTGGGACCCTTATTAACGGAGGAGGGAGACATCCTTCAAGAGCTGGGAGATGACTTATAGCCCCAGTGCCAGCTGCCTGAGAAGGCTTGGAGGGAGCAGAGGGAATAACAAGAGAGCCAGAGATGGAGATGGGTTGGGAGCTGGGGAAGGAGTTTGATGAGAGAGGGAGCAGGGACCAAGTCACATTCAAAACCCTAAACAGCTCCTTAGCAACATTGTGAAATTACCCTATTGACACTCAAGACGAAGCCCAAAGCTCCCAGGAACTTGTTAAAGCCACTGGATCCCTCTCCTCCTCTCACCGCTCTAACATCACACCAGGGGACCCTGGTCAAAAGTTCAGTACATGAATATGTAAAAAACTATGTGAGTGCCAAAGGCAGCAGACAGCGAATGAGGAGGGGTTAGCACAACATGCCAATGAACAATGTGTGTATGTTTGTGTCTATGTGGTTGGGTGGGTTTGGGTGGGTTTCTCTGAACCAAATGCAGTCAGCAAATATTCCACTTACATTTCACCCAGTTAACCTGAGGTCATGTAGAGACAATTTGTAAAGCACTGTTATACTGTGTAATTAGTATTGTCTGTGCTTTAAAATGCTTTTAAATTAGCTTTTATATCGACTCCCCATCTGTACAGCTTATTGGAGGATAAGGAAAATTTGACCGACTGTCTGGTGCATAATGAAAACATAATACAATTATGTACTTTTTTTGTAGGGTATGCGTTTAAGTATTGCATTTGACCTGCCTGCCTGCCATGGCTTTCTTGAATGCATCAATGATCTATAATCACTGCCAGCAATTTTGCAAGCAAGTGCAAAACAAATCAAATATAGCTAATGTATATTTTGGCTTTCTTTAGTTTCATTTTGTTATAACATCTCCAATATGCTGGCATCTGCAGTCTCAGTAATCTCCATGGATCCCAGGAGCATGTACAAGCAATTAAAACAATAGCATCTTTACGCCCCTGCAACCAATAAACAAGCTAATGTCACTACTCTATAAAGACACTTAGCGTCTGGGGCAATACCCCAGCTGGATTAGAGTTCTGTGCATTTAATACGCCACCATAAAGAAGGCTTAGAGAAATGCATGCACTTTATTAAAGAGACTCCAAGGAAATAATATCAAATACATAACCAAAACAACACATTGAACTTCGGGTGTAAATTCAGAAAGCATCCCATTTAAATTCAATGTTTTTTTGTTTTTTTTATCAACACTGATTCTGCATTGTTAGCATCTTGGGACATGTTTTAAAAGTCAAGTAATCTTCAAAGACATCTTAAGCTGCGTCTTTATTAATCAAACCACACTTGCAGGTTTACTCAAACCTCCTGAGTCTTCTGCCATGAAGGCTACCTTTCACACCATCTCTATGTCAGAGAGGATTGAAGGTAATATAAGATCCATTGTTATGTGCATATGCACAACAACCGAGGGCTCAGCTTTGCCATCAGTTTGAGCCTGAGGCCTGGAAACTACCAAGAAAAAAAATGGTTGTTGATGTTTTGTGGTGCTGACTGGGCATTGGCGAGGGAATCTCCAGCCATTACCTCTGGAGGGAGCAGTGGGATCCCACGTAGCCACAGGTGCCATCTGGGCTCAAACCTGAGAACTTCCCTCTGCTCGACCACACCACAAGCCCCAGGGCAAGGAAGTCCTTTCCATGAGTCAGTACATTTTTCCTGCTAAATCCTGAAAATAAGAGGAGAAGAGTAGGATGTGCGTACAGGGTTAATATCATGGAAAGAAAGAGAAAAGTTGGGAGAATGCTGGTGTTAGAGAGAGAGACCAGAAGTGCACGTCTAAGATTCCTCATATGTTACTTTCATTGGCCTTGCCCCAAAGGTTTAACAGTGGTGTCCTGGGAGCGGTCCAGTGCCTTCAGTTTCTTCTTACTCCGGCAGACCATGATTTCACCCTCACCCTGTTCTCTCTTTTCCTTTTCAGATAACATTTTATTCTGTGTTTCATGAAAGGTCTGATGGGAGTTTTCGTTACACCAGCTAAATAAGCCAAGCAGCTGGGCAAACAGTTTCCCAACCTCACACCCAAAGTCAGTATGAAATTGGGTTAGAGGAGAAAGAAAGGGACCCCACCAACACCATAACTCCACACAAATACTTACACATATAGTTCAGGGCAGGAGACAAGCTCCAGAGCCTCCAAGGCCAGGTTATGCAATCCTCTGCCTAGGTGATGGTAAGAGTGGGAGCCTCAGGGAATGAACACAATGTGACAGCAGCACTGCAGGTGTGTGATGATGTGTGAGCCCCTATGCTCTTTTGTTTATGATGCTATTTGCAGACAGTCACCTGTCCATCGTGATACTACATTTTAATCTTGCCAAGTTACCAGATAATGGTGGTTGATAAGTGTCAGCTAACTGAGATAAAAACTCTGACGTAAAATGAGCATCCAGATTTAAAGGGCTTCTTAGACGGAGAAGAAAATAATTTCAACAGAAAGAGGAGAAGACGGGCGGGAAGTTGGGAGATTGTGAAAGAGGGCACTGGGAATTTCTCTCAAAGACCTCAGAACTGGCCAAGTACTGTTCTTCACACAGTACCTTCTGCCAGGGAAAATATTTTTACTCTCAATGAAAGATGTCGTACACACAGTCCTGCTTTAGTCTTATGGGTTAACTCTTGTTTCCATTAACATTCTTGACATGGCATTGATTTAAACTTCAGAGGTGAGAAAGCCGTTTACATGAAACATTTTGTATGAACTTAAAGAAAAGGAAATACAAACATCTTTTGATGATACATGAATTATGAAACATTACAAAGGTTAGTACAAATGTGACCTGTTCATTTGTGGGACATACAGTTCAGTACAGAGTGTACTGACTTAAAGTAGATGAATAAAAGCACATCACATTCCCTAATTTCAAGGATTTGGAATGGACAACATATCAGTACATGTTTGCTCATCCAAAGAAGGTGAACCCAGTTAAACTTGTATCAAAAGGACAACATGAGTGATTCAAGAATATACAAAATATAACTTGTGCTTTTTATTTTTTACTAAATATTACACTATTTATTTAAAAGTGGGTTTTAATCTTGCAAAACTGTACTGCTCATAACACTCACTTTCTTAAAGCTCCTCAGTTTTTACTATTTTGCCTTTTTTATTGACAAAATATAACCGATATAGCTAGGATAAATATAAGTGAATGATAGGATTGTGTATGTCACAAACATAAAGCAGAAAACTTGCAGTGTATATGCAACAGATGGATCAGTTTAATAGCTCTAGGCATGCTCATCTGTTCACAGTATCAGTTCAGTATGTGCGTGAGCATGAATTGGTATAAACAGGGATAAACGCAAGCTCGCAGGCACAAGAGTGAAGAGGAACCAGTGCCAGAGACACAGTTAGACCTAACATTAGCAGAGCATTGGGATGTTTTCACAGCACATAATGTTTGAGTACACATCAAACATGCCACGCACTGCTCTTTGATCGCCTGTGGTGGAGCTGCTCTCTGACAGGTGTTAGACGAGTAAACAGGTAGAGAGGAGAGCATGCCGTCAATACACCCTTGTAAAGACTCATCTTGCACTTGGCAAATAGAGGAATGAAGGTTTACGATTCTTATAGTGAGATAAAGTTTGTGAAGGCAACTAACATGCCAGAAGACAAGACTTTTCTGGGATTCTGAAAATGGTTAATTTGTAGTTCCCCAGAGCAATGAAGGTAAATAAAGCCTTCAAAGTAAATGGAAAGAATTCCTACAAGTATCCTTAACTGCGTCAATTACTTCTTAACCCTTTGTCAATTGCAAAGGTAGATTTGGAATAATGTGTAACTTCACACCCTGATGGATTATAAGAACCATACTGTGCAGCAGGAAATAGTACTAATGTAGACAGACTGTTCAGAAACCCAGAAACGCTTAAATATTGAATTACGCAAATTTAAATGACATCTGGAAAAACTGAGGTGCTCCAAAACGTTTGACCCATAGTGTAACTGTTTCAAGCTTTTAATGAGCACACTGGTTAACAGTTGAATTCCCCTGAGCGACAGCTTGGAAGTGTATTTGAATGAAACCAAATACAAAACCCTAGCTCCATATCAACAGCATTCAAACAGAGTTTGGCTGTATATTGGATAAGTAGACCTTCCGTCTTTAAGCCAACTTCACTGCTTCAGTACACCAATAATAAAAGCTAAAAAACTATCTTACTTTGATTTGATGAGAGTACATTTATATTAAAAAGACGCCGCAGAGAGAGACCAGACCAGACCACATTCGTAAATTTAGTATTTTCTCAGTGTCTGTTATTAATTTAGATTCAGTTCAATAAATCTCTCTCTCTCGTCTTTCCATTCCCTCATCATCCCAGACCACGGTGAGGTAGATATTAGACAATCGTCTAATTAACAGTAAAACCGCTGTCTAGTGGTCACATGTGAAATTTCTCCATAGGACACATTCTCCATCACGAGTGTTCAGTGTGTGGAAGCTATGGGCTTTAATCGCATTGCCCCTTACGCTAGAATAACTGTGAGTACTTTCTTGGCAAAGGCAT
This sequence comes from Limanda limanda, assembly GCF_963576545.1. Lineage (NCBI taxonomy): Eukaryota > Metazoa > Chordata > Actinopteri > Pleuronectiformes > Pleuronectidae > Limanda > Limanda limanda. The sequence continues at coordinate 20,372,568 of NC_083638.1, forward strand.
CCACAGCTCAAGGGTTACTGCATGGTCGATCCTCCAGCGAGGTCCTTTCCATTCTGATTCAATCAATCTTTATTCCATCCACTGCCAAAATCAATTGCACTCCGCCTGGGATGCCTGGTTAAAATGTGGGGCGGCACTGAATCAGGTGGGGTACTCCATGCTACAGCTATATCTCAACAGTCTAAAAGGGTTCCCATAGTCAGTACACTTGTAATGTGTAGAACCAGGCCTACGTCTTTAACAATCACACTTTATATTATTTTTGTTTCATCACAGTATAACACCAGGCTTGTATTAGACGGTACGAATAAGGTCACTATAAATGGGCTTGCTACGATTAAGCCAAGTTACAATTTTCATTTTCTATAAATTAATGAATTTCAAAATAAAGCATTCTCTGTTCATACTGCTTATCCTTTAAGGGCTGCAGTTAGCCAAGAGCAAACCCCAGCTGGCATTGGGCAAGAGGCAGAGTACACCCCCTTACTCACAGGTAACCTATGTATCGCAGAGGCAATATACAAAGAAAAACAACCATTCGCTTTCCTATTTACACCGACAGTTAATTAAGTGTCTCATATTAACTTAACCCTAGTCTGTATGTCTTTGGACTGCTGAGGCTGGAGTACCTGGAAAAAAAAAGGGCAAAAACCGCAAAATAAGACAAAAATGTAAAATGTGTGCTGCATAGGTCAATGAGTTGAGTAGAGGAGGAGATGTTTTTCTCTGTGAAAATGAAACAAGTGCTTGTAATTGCTGATTTACCCATAATACCTTTCCCAGAGCTGTAGGGATTACTAAACAAAACTAAATGTACGCATAGGCTGAATAAATGTACTGGAAATTAAACCCTTGTAGTAACCAACTGACATAATTTCATATACAGTCTCTGTACTTTCACTAGCTTGTGGCAAGTTCTTGACAGAACTATTTCCTCAAGCACTGCTCCACCCCCCACCCCCCAACCATGTAGTTTCCTTGTAGTAACCTTGTAGTTTCCACTCCTTCCTGGTGTGGACACACTGGTCTCTTCATCCCAGTCCAGAGCTGCCGGCAGCCACCTGGCAGCTGAAAAAATATGAGGCCCACTTAATGAGTTCTTTAAGAGAGTTGGAAGTGGCTGGTGTTCATGCTCCAGTGACGAGGGTTATAAGATAACCACGCAGCAGCAGGCCGCCACCACAGGCTGCAGCTCCAAGTCAGGACCAGGGCAGAAACTACAGACGAAGATAATGACACTAACCAGCTGCTCTTATATCTTTAACCTTGGTGATTGGTTATTTTAGATCGTCAACTTTGTGAATTCATAATTTTAAAGAAGTGAAAAGAATACAAATTCTTACCAAGAATAGTTTAACTATATTTGATTTGTTTTATTTTATTTAAACAGCACCATGCTAGTGTGTTGGGAAATAAAATCCTGGTCAATATCAGTTTAAACGAATGTGCTCCTTTTGAATGTGTAAATATGATGAGTATGAGGCTTAAATATTATAAATATATGAATCCTATCCATTTAATGTTCTTGCTTTTCTATAAAATGTATATACTAATCCCATACAGTTGATGATGAAGTGATGGAGAGACCGAGAAGTTTCTTTGAGGCAAGGTAATGAGTGCCCCTGCATTTAGCGGCTTTGCAGCAACCATCCCATATGGGAAAGGAAGGCAGATAGAAGAGGCTATTGGCCAACATCCAACACAAACACGGCCTTGAATCCTTAGCACAGAGCTCTGCCAAAACACTGGTTCTCTGTGAAGGCAGAAAAAAGAGGGATAGAAGAGGAGGAGAAGAGGAGACTTGATTAGGAAACCTTAATGGGACTACCCTGTCACATTGCATGGGTGTCTGGGCCATTGTCCAAAGCATTACTGACACTGCACTAAAGTAACAAGAAGGAGGTGAGGATCATACAACAGCTGCACTAAGAGACTTTTCAAAACTCAATTCTTCACTTACACTCTATGTGAATGATGCAATTAGACTTAGGTAATCAGCCTCATAAACTACAGGTGAGACAACACCTCACAACTATATTAACCGTATAATACAACTACCAGTACAATGAGCCATGTAACCAAAGAGGCTGTAAAAAAAAAAGAAGAAGCCTTTTATAACTCTTTTAATACTTGCAATTGAATGTATGTGAATAGGAACGGTTCACTATGCAAACTAGAATTTCTGACACTTGAAATATAATCTTGGTGCCACACGCTCAAACAATTACACAACTATTTAAAGTGTGGGTATGTATATGCCTAATTTGGCCACTTTGGGTTTCCTGTTTTCGAGTCTAAAAGCGGAATGCCAAGCTCCAATGCACAGATGAAATGTATTAGGTGTCTGGACGGCCCAGTGCAGGTTCACTGACAGCTGGGAATGATGAAGGCTAAGGTGTGGCCCCACAGCGCTGAAACCCTCACACCATGCCTCAGAAATTTAAATGGACAAGAAAGACACTGTTTTTTGAATTTCAGACAAGTGAAGGAGGAACAAAACATTCTTAACACATACTAAAATAAAGAACAAAAGCTACTGCTCAAAGGTTCTCCACTTTTCCTTTCCGTTATGACTGACTATAACAGTGATTGTTTTTGGCTGGGAAAGGCAGCTCACTCTTAAAGCAAAGTGTGAGATACAAGATAAACAAAGTTAAATGAAAAGGGGTGAAAAGAGCGTTACTCAGACCATAGTAATTGCTCATTTGTAACCCAAAGCCCAGCTCCCCTGGTGGGTGCAGTGGAGAGAGTGATGGGGTGTTCTAGCTGTGCCCTAGAGTGATTGGGTGCTCTGAGCCAGTACACCCACACTTGGCTTCCAGGATGGTTTGCTTGATTTGAAGAGTGACCTTGAGTGAGCCAGTGCTCCTCATTCGTTCCTGCTCTCCTCCCTAAACCATCTTTTCCCTCCCTCTGTCCAGGGAATGAAAGCTTTGCCAAGCCATCGTCAACACAAGAGCTTCAGGGGAATTACAAGCTGCCCGAACCAGGGCTGTTTCGATGAATGAGACTACTGTCCTCCCTCCTACTGTGTCTTTATGCTTTCATTCCTCTTTCATCCGGCTCCAGCACAGTGTTCAAAACCTAGAAGCAGGTAAGCATAAACCACCTCTTCCTTGGTGGCATAGATGCTTCAAACTACCGGTGAACAGATCTTTAAATACAGATATGTTAATATAACTGTTCAGTGCAACACCAGTGATCCTGCTGGAAGGTCCTTTGTTAATAATATTTTAACTGATTATACAGTGATACAGAAAACAGAGTTCAGTGACTCTAAAAGCTGCTCTGCAAATGGCACACACGGTGGGGGCTGTATTACTCATTCTAATTTAGGTAAACTCAATACAAGGTCTCTTTCCAATAACTTCTTTTTTCTGTCATGACATTGTTAGTTTAAATAACAATTACCTTTTGTCTGTTAACTGAAATCTGGCTTGAATAAGTGTGGATCTGATAAGGTCCTTATTCATTTTCTAAATTGAATGTGGAATTTCTTAATTCCACTCTCAAATTTCAGATTCTATAGATCCATAGGTGAAGGTTGAGGACTTGCAGTCATATACAGTAAATTGGTATTGTTCTCATGTCTCTTATGGCAATTACCCATCCTGTGAGCTACAGGGCTTGTTAATCATAGACATGATTTCCTTTCTCTTGTGATTTACAGACCTCCTAATTCAAATAATGTAGTTTTGGTACTTGGTGATTTTCACATTGTAATTTTTCATACCACAGACCCTTAAGTGATTCCATCAGTCATTTGTGTAATCAAAGGGACCACACACCTAAAAGGTGAAACTGTCTTTTCCTGGGTTTTCAAATCAAATTCTGCAGCGTATTTTTTCAGGTAACCAGCCCAGAGGTTTATGTTGTTTACTCAATGTAACACTGATGATTGAGTTAGGCACTGGAATAAACATTATGTCTCTGCTCTTGATTCTGTCACTCCTCTTAAACTTTAGAAACACAAACCAAAAGGAGAACCCCTCCATGTCTAAGAGGGCACTTTTGTGACCTACAAGTACAATGTTTTCCTTTTACCCCTCTTCAGACCACTGGAAAAACCAAGTCTCTGTCAGGAGTTGGGAAAGCCCACAGGGTAAAGAAGAGCAAAGGGTTTGTCTGGGATGGGAAATGAGGGGGGTAAGGGGACAAGACATTTCATGTGGATTTTCTACATAATGTTACCTCCACTTGTGTGTTTAATATAAAACTCTCCAATCCCCTCTCAGCCATTCTGTAATTAGAGACAACAACTGAATAAATGGTGCTAAGAGACCAAAGGAAAATGCTTGGAAGTTAGAGGGAGCAGCAGCCTACAGCCATACAGCAAAACTGAGTCAGTAATTAAGAATACAGATAACTAAGTCATGGAAAAACCATAGACATGGGAAAATATGGTGGCCCCATGATGACAAAATAATCACAGGATGACAAAATAATAATAGGAAAGAGGAATCATCCTGGACAAGTCTTAAAGCCCCCTAGATTTACCCCATCACATCTTTTAACATGCGTGTACCGCCATGAGCAGAGGAAGCCATTTCCACTGCTTTGGAGCAATGTCTGGGTTTACATGAGGATTAAGGTTTGGCTGTCAAGTCAGAATCCAATGTGTGAAGCTTTCTATAACAAACTGAAGTAATTAACAGCTCACTTCTAAGGCTAACCACTTTCATTTGGTGTCCTATGGAGCCTCCCAGGAGTGAAGACCTTAACAAATGGCTTTAATAGGCAGGCCTTCATAATGTAAACCCATAGTCTTGTGGGACAGCACACGGCTTTGACCACAGAACAAATATGAGTAATTTGTATACAAGTCTGCTGGGAGCCATAACAACCGCACTGGGAGGAATTACTTTATGTAATTACTTGAGAAAATATCTTGGTAAAACACATGCAAGGCTATGTCAGGCTATGAAAAAGAAAAACAGAGGAAGAGACACCGTGAGAGAAAGAGAGGGGAGTGATTATGTGATCTATCCCTGTGGTGGTTAGGACGCTGTGTGGAGAGTCTATGAGGCAATCATAAAGGCTCTTCAAAAGCACCCAGCAAATTTAATCACATGGAAAATTAAGCAGAGACCGCATTCTGTCCCCCTAAAGACTTTAAGATATATGGCTGCTTTTGTAATTATCGTGGGTCAGGTCTTAAATTGAGATATGTTCATATACCAGTGATTCCAGTGTAAATCTTCCTCTGTGTGTGATGATTCTTTCAATAGCATACTTGCATGTGCATATGGCTTTTCATTTGACATACTCTGCTATCTATGTGTATGTGTGTGCATGCATGTGTGCACATGCAGCGGGTGATATATGAGTTGTGGTAGGATTGAGAGAGCCCTGTCGACAGCTGCTGGCTGCCATTCACACCTGAGAGGACCCATGTCCTGATGAGAATTAATGTACTCTGACATCCTATGGGACTCTGGCAGCCCCCAGAGGGCCTAATAAAGAAATACAACCTTGCCAAGAGACAGGGGGCATACCAAAAGGCTCCCTCAGGCCCCAAGAGAGGGCATATAGAGAGGGCATGGACAGACACAGGAGACATGGAACAAGGATATTTTGGTGTGAGAGCAGAAAGACTGAGTGTATTATTGGGTGTGAACTGTTTTGTTTTCTCGCTCTCTGAAGGTACGATGTGAGCATCAGATGTTCATTAGGACCATCCTCTGCTTTGCAGTGTTAATTAAACAGGCAGAAAGTGTCACCAACATATGCAGGACATTTCTCTCTTGCTCATTATAATCCTAATAATCAATCATATTTTTTAGAACTCTTGAGAATGAACCAATTGCCTGCAGGTTGCATTTTCTGACCTCCCAGCGAGCCAGCGTAGAAGAGGGTCCTAAAGGTCTTCAAGGTTAGAGGGCCAACCTCTTTGGATCATCTGTGCCCTAAGAAAGGTCACATATGGCCCAACTTAAAAGGACCTGGTGTTTGGCATTTAAGTATTGGTCACTATGCATAATCTATGTGGGTCCCATGTGATGTATCATCCAAGTACCAATTAAAATGCTTCCCTTTATATTCGGGTTGAATGTACATCTCTAAAAGGACAGATGGTAAAGCATAATGGTATATTTGTCCAGACAAGCCTACCCAGCTCTCCATAGACCACAAAGTCAGGGCAGGAGGTAAAAACAACCTCAGCTCTTACTCTTCCTAAACCCCTGATTTGCTCATCACTTTTCTCCCCCCTCCCCACACACACACACACACATCCTTCCCTCAATCTGTCTTCTTGAAACAAAAAACAGCACATTAGATTTTAAGTGCTCCACTGCTCTTGGCAAACAGGGTGACTTTCACGAGCAAGGCAGGCTGAGTTCCTAATCTCAGAAGAGAATGTGAAACTCTAAACTAAAAAAATGATTATGAAAGTGTGAACACCAGGAAGATCAACAGAAAGAAAAACAGACTTATCAGGGAGAGTAAACAAGGAGGTGGTGGAGTTGAGGGTATGAGATTTGGGTGAATCTTAACAGAAGGATGAAGATGTCAACACAGTACATAGTGTTTTGTCTAAAAATGAGACAGAGAGATTTGGCTCTGGTATAGGGGGGCCTGAGGGTAGCCCTGGGGCCAGTACAGCTGAGGTGTTCCCAGAGGTTCAGTGGATAAACCAAGGCAGATATTATAATACACCAAGACTCTTGCCAGGAAGTCCAGCAGCCTCTGGATCCCCTCATGATGTTAACTAGCCATCCACAAACCACCAGGAAATGACGGTAAGAGCTGACCCACACAGAATTCCAGGCGTGTGACCATGTGACGTCAGCAGAACCAACATCTATCATTAGCATGTCCGCAAGTTCTACCCATACGTCTCTGTCCATCCAAGCAAAGTCAGAGAATGTCCTGTGATAAAATTGGTGCTGTGAAAGTGACCAGATGTCTGTGCATTTGCTATTGTACTAGGGTTAGTTTGAATTTCACTTCCAACTGCTTTTTCATCAGCTGCTCGGCTGTCGCGAAGCAAAACCTGTTGCCAGGATATCCTTGACTGAATTCAGCTCTGCCACTAATCCCTGAAAATAACAGTGTATCTGCATCCATGGAAAGTCTTGGTGGCAATTTAGAGTGAATGGAACCTGAAATACAACAATTTTAACTCCAATTAAACTTAAAGAGAAACTAATCCACAAGTCAGGTTTAATTATCTGCTCCCTAAAATCGTCCATTGATAAAACCATTTTTTTCCCCCCGACTTAAGGCCAATTTATGCCTCTCCGTTTTTTTCTATTACAGACAGATAAGACCGCCCTATCCGTCGTGAAACGCCCTCTCCGAATGCTTCGGACAGCTTTTCGTACACGTCTGATTTTTCTAACTATCCGTCTTCATGTTGGAGACCCGACGGACCGCTCTTGGCTGTGATTGGTCCGCGAACGACATCATTTCCGTATGACGTCATTTCCGTATTTCCGGACCTCAAACTTCCTGTTTACATGTAGCAACAAACACGAACACAACTATGATTCTACGATTAATGTGACGTGTGTGTTAAGCCAGCGGAGTTGTCCGGCTGATGGTGGCTCGTTAGAGCACTGAGGGCATGTGTGCACGGTCACAGACGGCTATAACGAGCTTTCAAAACGGCGCTAGCAGGCTAGGCTAGCGGGCTAGGCTAGCCACCATGCTAACTGCGGTGGTAACAGTGCAAGAACCCGCCGTCACGACTTTAATTCCACTTCTATCATGACAGTTTCTATAATACCGTCAGGTTAGAAGCAAACACTGGGTAGTAGTTAGTGTCGGGAGTCCCTGCTGACTGTGTGTGGAAGCTGGGGGGAGCTAGGTCCGTGTAGCTTCTAGCTACACGTAGCCTCAAGCAGATTCAAGCTGTGGAATCAGCAACACAGTTCGGAAACAAGACCGGGGAACCGCTGCGCTAAGAAACGATTACATCAGCATTTTGACCCGCTGGGTGTCACTTTATTTAGTTCTGTTAGTTGCCATGGTTCAGTGTGTGGGACGCAAGCTAACATGTAAACAGAGACACGTGGACTTCTTCTTCCCAAATGGGGTAGGCTTCTCTGAGCTCGTCTTCCGTTGCGCCACCTATGGGTTTGGCGGTGAATTTTTTCCGGACGTAGACTGACGGAGAAGTAAAAATCAAAAAGACTCTTTGTCTCCCGCTGAGACCTCTCCGAGAAACGGACACGTAGTAGTATATAAGAGCCTTTATACTGTCTGATCAATAAGGTCAAAAACTGTCTTTGAAACAAGTGTTACTTCAAGATACTGTCAACTCTATCAGAGAAGGTTTGCAGATAGCCTCAGTAATGAGATCTGGTTCCTTCTTGGCATTTAGCTTTAGGGTTAGGGGTTAAGGTTAGGATTAGGGGGTTAGGGTTTCACTTTGACACCAAATCCTTTTTCTTGTCAGTCAACTCTCAACTCGCTCTGCGACAACACAGAGCAGAGGTTTATAATCAAAGCATCAAACTTAGTATTGTTAGATAAAAAGTTTTACTAATTGGATTGGATTCGATGGACGTGCAACACTTTACCAAACAGGTGTTATAATAATACAAAAAAACAAGAAATACGAAGGGCAAGAGGGCAAGTTATGTAATCATGTGTGCCTGAAAACCGACTACCGCTACAACCCAAGCCGACAAGTAAATCATGGTAACTTGATGGAAGGCCAAAGTTAAATCTGGCTGTTGTAGGTTTGTGTTCTCTGCATGGCACAATGCGGTCCGTACCCGTCATAGATAACATGCAAAACGTCACTCTGTAATACTACTGTCAAACCACAAATAAACAAATTCATGTTTCTTTGGTTACAACAAAAATAACAGAGGTGTCTCCTTTCTAGTGGATCATGTCTTTGTCAGCTGTGGTATCTCAGAGCTGAAGTTTGTACATGTCAGGTAAATTTTTAAAGCCTCTAGATCTATGTTTATTCACAAACTTTTAAACCATGACCTTCACCACTGCACTTAAGTGTTTCAACTTAGTAGCACATGTACCCCTTGTGAAAAAAGTAATCATCAAGCCCTACTTAAAACACGTCTGCTTTTTTCTCGCCTAGTGCACAGCTCAAGGGTGACGTACGAGGGGAAGGAGGGGCTTTCTCCGTATGATCCAATGTTTTGACAGAAATTGCTTTTTCATCCTCCATTAAAATTTCCCACACATTTCTTTCAAAACAGTCTCTTCAAAGTCCCCTGTCAAACATATATGCAGATGAGAAACACTCTTAGCCGACCATCCTGTGGGCAAACATTGCTTCCAGCTGTGCAAACATGCCTTGACAGAACAAGCCATACATGACAGACATCTCGAGTTTCTTACTCAAACACAATACAGCATAAATACAGTGTAACATACTGTGAACAGTTGTCATCTCACAGCCTCTGGCTTTATGCTAGCTACAAACTTGAAAAAGTGTCACATTTTAGTAGCTTTATATTTTTTTAATGTAGTCGTTTTGTTCAAGGTAAATGTTTTTGAAAGAGATGAAAATCCATGTGATAAGCTGGAGATGTCAACTATCGAACACACATTATGCTAGAAACTGTTACTTCTAATCAATGTCGTAAATAGTGTTGTTTTGTTGATGTGTTCATCTACATGTGGTATCTATTGCACGTCTGTCCATCCTGGGAGAGGGATCCCTCACATGTGACTCTCTGTAAGGTTTCTATGTTTCTTTCCCTGTTAATAAGGTTTTTTCTGTCGTTTTTCCTTCCTCTTGTTGAGGGTTAAGAACAGAATATGTCACACATTGTTGAACTTGATTGATTGACTGATTGATTAATATGAATTTGCACCTTTTTCAGAAGTAGCACCTCTTAAGGCTTTCTATTATATTCCATATAATCGCCTTCACCTGACCAAGCTGATTTTCACTTAGCTTATCTATGGACTTAATCAATCCTTCTGGTCTTTTATAAAAGATATGATTAAACTTATTGAAAACTAATTTTAAATGTTAGCCATTCACTGCTAACATTAAACAAAATGAATACATGAACATTACAAAAAACATCAGCAGAGGCACTACATCACATTTAATGATCCTGTTTTCACAATCCGGTTAATTTGAAAATGTATTATATTTTGTGTGTGCCTTTTTATCTTATGCCCATAGAAGTATGCAATAAGAGATAATTGCTGCTGATTATGATTTATGCACTTGGGTTTGCTATGGATTTTAAGTCCAAACCTTAATCAAGGTTTGGTCTTAATTGGTTTAAGTGTGGGTTTATGGAAGAGTCAATTGTCCTCTAGACACCAGCTTGATGTGATCATTTTGCAGCTGCAGGTCAGATGAACTCTGACCCTACATCCCTACATGATAATAGTGAGAGCAGACCCTTGGCCTCTCTCACAATAAAACCTCTAATATTGGCCACAATGGCAAAGTCCACTGTGACCAATAACTGAGTGGAGTATTTTAAACCTGATTTATGTATTGATGAGTGTGTGTGTGTGCGTGTGTGTGTGTGTGTGTGTGTGTGTGTGTGTGTGTGCGTCTGTGTGTGTGTGTGTGTGTGTGTGTGTGTGTGTGCGTCTGTGTGTGTGTGTGTAACTATTACCATTCGACAAATCACTAATAAAAAATAAACTGTTATTTTTTCCTCAGATCTGTTTCACTGTAACCTCTGGCCTGAGAAAAAGAGAGTGGACAGACTCTCTGAACGTGAGCCAAATACTTCAAAGTGGCTTTGTAGATCTTTCGGACACTTGAATCTCCTCATTATGTTGTATAGATGAATAAAAGCAGCTCATGCAGAAATCTATAGTAAGTGTCTGTACAAGCTCTGCACATTATATTCTCTAATGGGATTTAACATAGGAGGCTGCAGAGGGAAGGAGGGCAAGAAGCTGAGGCATGTCTAAACTCTATAAAGTTTATACTGCAGGATAATCTTTATCATGCACTATATTTGCGAGATAGGAGGCAGGGAATGTGCATTCTATGGTTCTTATACATTTCCAATGTAAAAGTTGATGAAAAAAATTATGCAAAGTGGAACTAATTGGTTGTCATATTAATTTATTATTAATCTGTATCACTTGATGGTTGAAAGACGTATAATGTCAGGGGTATTATTACCCTGATAAGGTTAATTATTCAGTTATGGTTGGAGTTTTTTTTTTAAAAAGGCAGAAGACTCAGTCGGACTATGAGGACGTTTTGGGATTGTAAAATAAGAATCTGGAGTGGTGCTTGTAATCGTGAGAGTGGGTGTAGGAGAGTTATGGCTTTAGCTAGCCTGTAGTTTATGTGCACTCTGGGTAAAATGCAGAGCACTTTGAGAACATTTATCATAAAACACAGGGAAGGGACCGGGATGTAAAATGGCTGCTCTGCTTGGCTTCAGTATCTGCGATAAACTCTTCAGATAAATAATGTATGACTCCACAGTTGAAAAAATGTCAGAGTGCCTTATATTTCTTGCTCTGACAATTATAATGCCTTGGAAGGTTTTTGTTTTCCTCTTTTTTCATTTGGGGAAAAAAACTATACTATTATTACTTAAATCCAGACAATGGGACTGTGATTGTCCAAATCTCTACTTCACTATGCCCACGAGCATTATCATAAAGTAACACCATGCCCAATACTCTGCATATACAATGGTATAATATGTGAAAGTACATATGAGGCAAGGGATTGAGCATAGGGACGGAAAAACAGTGTTCAAATAAAACTCAGCTGGTGGATACATGACTAGAACATGCAAACGTTTATTTAATATTTCATGTACCATTATGCTCCCTGAGTGATCATCTCCCTGACTACATGTGCGATTAATTACACCGATAATAATACTTAGGAAAGAGATGACAGTTAAATTTAAGTGACAACCAATTTTCATTATTTAATCTACCAACTTTCCTCCATTATCACGTTATTTTATGCTATAAAACATAATAAATCTGTAAATCATTGGTTGTGAATTTGGTTAACCAAAAGTCTGAGACGTGAATATTAAATTCACAACCATATAACACACAGACAAGCAGTGTAATTCATATTCTGCCGTTTGAGCTTATTAATCAACTAATTGTTTCAGCAACAGATGAAACTCTTACTCTACACATTTTTCCATACTACTATTTTCCCAAAGACATAAATAAAACCTACATCTACTCTCTCTAAAGGACATAGGCGGTGGGGACTCCATGTGCATTGGCAGCATTTAGCAGGTGACAAATGGAGTTTCCCAGGCTGAACCAGCCCAGAGGCCTCACTCAGATGGGTTGATGAATGAAGAAGTGAGCCCCGACAGGCAAGTTTATTTTTATTACATCTGTCATCATACCTTTGCAATGTATCCACAGCAAACACACATACAGTGTATATGCAACACTGGGGGAAGCGGTCTTGAATCAAGATGAAGGATGTCTAGAGATGCCATTACTCCATTTGGTCCTTGCAAAAAAGAAAAATACAGAATACAACAGCAAATAAGTCACATCAATGAATATAGCCAATTTCCTTTCTATTTCCTTACACACAACATTGAGGGATGAGGTAACAGGAAACACAGGAGGATTAAAAACAAAAATAAGGTTGATATAAAAAACAGTGGGATCTCGAAAACCCAAGTCAGAGTAAGAGAATCGAAAGTGCACTGACTGAATACTGAAAGAAGACTGGAAGGGCAAGGTTACAAGCAGAGGTAAAATAACATCCACTATCATTTCATTCTCTCTCTCTCTCTCCCAACGAGAGAAACGCATGATGGCAGGGAAAAACACTGTTTCTTTATTTGGCTGCACAGGGAGTACTTTATCTATTTGACAGAGGATGTGAAATCACAGAAAAAGAGAGTGGGGAAAGGGGGGAAATATTCTTTTTAAGAAAATGATTCATGGGCTCGAGGCTGTGCAACTCATGAGTCAACAATGTACTGTTGGTGTCTTTAGGGGTGTGTTCAGCGAGGGTGCGTATCAATAGGTAATAAATCTCCGAGCATTCCCAGGATGAGGACACCCTCACAGGTGTCTCACTCTCACCACAGCAGCTTCAGCAGTACAAACAAGGTCATGGGTCACAGGAGCACCGTGACTCAGTGTGGACAACGGGTCCACATGGCTGTTTTTGTGGTCATTGTGCTGACAGCAATAAATATAGTGGCGTTTAACTTCAGCTGATGGGGTGATTGAATTTGATCAATCAGAGCAAGTGTTTCACCTGAGGAGTGGCATCTCTAGTACATTTTTATCCCATTTGGGAGAGTATATTCTCTCAGAATCCAGAAAATATATGATACTGTTTGTCCTGGCAAGCTTTGAAGTGTACGTACGGATAAAGACAGTATGAGAGTGAAAAGCTTAATATGCACTGGAAACTTGAAACAATGAGGAAGTTAGGAAGTAAATACACAAATATCGAAAGTAATTACTGACAATTTGGACAAACACTTGCTTTCACCTTGTCTCATGTCAAGCTTCACCACAGAACTCAATCAAAGTAAAAGCAGCCGAGCTAAGACCCACTCTTCTCCACACAAACGAGCAAGGAGAGACACCGTGACCTGCTTAATGGTAATAGAATAGGCTTTAATGGGACTGGCGTGAGACAGATTTAATGTAGTGACTAAATGCTGAGGTCCCTCACCTCTCCCTAAGGCTCCAGGGAAAGCTACCATTATGTGATCAAAACCCCCTGCCACCTGATGGGCTAGCTCTATACCCTGTATAATTAAGGTCAGCGTGGACCCCTAGAAAACACACTGTGGTTTAGGGCCACAACTAACAATTATTTATTCTATTGAGTCATCTATTGTTAAATTAGAGTTCGAAATGATTTTTTTCAAATAGTACATTTTATTTCTAGTAAAACTCATGAAAATGAGTATAAGGGCCACTTAGAAGGAGAGAAAATCTGTGATTAAGAATAAAGTGATAATAATAAGAGAATGAAGTCATAGTATTTGTCATCAAGATTTTAGATCCAGGAAGAGTGGAACTTAGGCAAGCACAGTTTCTCTTAATTGCCTATTTCATAAAGATTTTTATTAAATTGCAACTTTAGTCGTGTAATATAACAGCTGTCTTCAATTAGAACTTTATCATCCCTGTATTTTGTTCTTCAAAGTGGCCTTAATGCATCGTAGGAAATGCCGTGATGAACATTTTAAAAACAAGCCAATTTTCACATTAAAAAGGGCATTAACCAACAGGGTTTGTTTTACTCTTAGTTGCCCACCACTCATAAATGTGTTTTTGGATGATTGTCATATACTGTGTATAGTGGTGTACAGTGTTTGACACTTTATAATTCAACTCTTGAAGGGAAAATGTTCATTATATATCTCATGTTAAGGTGCCTACATAAAAGAATGATTGTGAAACATCCAAGCTAGTTCAGAGCAAGGTGTGGTCCCAGGTGCAAACCTGAAACCTCAGGCTTCCAGACCACATTCACAGAGAATTTTAAATGAGAATTGTTCAATGGGGCACTTTTTTCTGTAGAAAAAAAACATTAAATTCAAGCAAAGTGATTCACACCTGCGGTGATATTTTATAAATTACTCAAACAGTTAATTGGTTGTCAAAAATTAATCTTCTGTTGATGGACGAATCAATCAAGCAACTAACCGTTTCATCCTTGTGTGATTTGATTGGTACGAGCTCCAACAGTTCACTCAGTTTTTACTCTAAAAATGAACAGGATGAACTCTAAATAAAAAATGACACTTGCAGCTCAATAATTTAGTATTGATACCCAAGGCTAGATGTCTTCATATTACTTCAAAATATTGATTACTTAATAACTCTCCCATCACACCCTCAATAACATTCAAAGCTGGTTCAGTGAGCTGCAGTACCCTGAGATCAAACGCTTACAAATTTGAATTTTGGTGCATGTGACACGTGCAACCTCATCTTCCTGCCGTGTCATTCCCGTTACATTCATCCAGAGGTGGCTTTTGGCTCCAGTTCATCTGGAGTTCAGCTGGAGCAGCAGGGATTGTTCACCCAGTCGATGGTGTGAGGTGTCTTATAAGGAGCGACCTGGGAGGAATCCTTTCAATTAGAGTGATTTATGAGAGACCTTATTGAGCTTATTGTGCATGGACTAAGACTGGAAGTTTCCTGCTCAGTGCACGTCTTGATTACATAAAGGAGAATTTGAAACTTCAAATATTCCTTACAGTATCAAATCTCATCCTGACTGTCATCAATCTACAGCAACTTGCACTCCATTAGTCTTAATGAACTCCATCTACCACAACAATTTCCACCCCATTTTCCATTGTATGCTACAAACAACAAAAGCAGTTTCACAACACAACGGATCAAGTCTTTGTTTTATTATAAAAACATTTAATAAAAACGTCTTCTTTCTTTACATTTGCAAATAAAGCACATTTTTGCAGTTTCACAGACCACCTGCCTTTAAGGATAGTGCTAATAATGTTATCTAGGAATGTATGTGCAAGGTAAGCTTTTAAATCCCAAACAATTATCTCAGCCTCATTATGCAATTCAGAAAAGATGTTTACCTGTAGTTTCAACTATGTAATATAAAATATATATATATATAAATATTTCCAACAAAGTTACAAAGATATAAACGTATTATTTTTCCTTCGTCTAGAGCAAAACTGAGGAAAGGTTTAATGACAATTATATTTTCAAAAGTCAGCAGATATGTATTGACAAAATAAGTAAGACATCTATGATAGTTAGAGAAAATCAGCACAAGCACACACAATGTGCATGAAATGTGCCAACAAGGACTTATATTTGACTGTACAGGGTAATAATAAATTACTGGTGCACATAAGGTGTACAATTTTGGAATTACCTTTGATTTAATTTGCCTAAATTGTGCAATGTAAATAAGATCTTAAAAGTAATCAGAATCGTCATTTTCTGACACAAGACGTCAAGTGACTGTTGAGAGAAGACAGCTCATTTCTATTATTAAATTCAATGTTTGAATGCAATGCAAGAACTGAGCTGTCTAACCTGGTTCCTACTCAATATGATAACTGTGGGCTAGATTGTGAGATACCGTTATCAAGGCGAGATGGTTTATGTGTAGGCAAGGGAAAAAAATAAGCAATACTGTAATCCCTGAGCTGAGTGGAAGTCCCTCAGTCAATGTTGACGAGAAACACAGAGGGTTGCCTCTCCCCTTTGTTTAATAGAACTTGTTAAATAAGCGTGCAATATCATTAGAGATAAAATAAATCCTATCTGACTGCTTTCATTGAGGTTGTCGTTTAGAGATATGGAATCTATGCTCTTATTCATTCACAATAGAAACATTTGTTCATTTCCTGTCTACATGGATGAACTGCCCAATTTTACGCCAGCCTTTGAAGGTTATTTTACATTGGCTAGGCCTCTCTGATTCCAACTTTGTATGCATTATTTACAGAGAAAAGCAGGGGGCAGGGCAGGTCTATGGAAATACTCCTTGCCCCAGGTAATTATCCGCAAGTCTTAGTCCAACCTCGTTGATGAAATATGCTCATGTTTATGCACATGAAGGGGATTACGCATTCAAACAGTCAAAACACTATTTCACTTCCTCAGCTCGTAATTATAAACGGATTAGACTGCATTCAAAGTGCAAAGACACCCTTTATTTTGAACCATATCCTGTTCCAAAAAATACAGCCCGTATGAATGCAGGTGCTCGTCTTATCTCCGGTTATTTCATTTGGCAAAAGAAAAAAAAATTAGGTGTTTTGGATTGTAGAAGGGGAACGGTGTAGAATGGTGAGAGAATACTTTCTATTTCAAATCCATGGAGCTTCACAGTGCTAAAGTCATTATGGGCTGTAGGCAATGAGAGGAAAGACATGGTGAATTAATTAGCCTGGCAAAGAGAGAGGGGCCCTGTATTGACCCCTCAGTGGGTTTTCTCCCTCCGCCTCACAGCCAGCCAGACAATCAGCAGTGTCACTAATTAAGAAATAGCAGTTCAGATTTTGTCCTTTGTAACATGCATCAGACAAGCGCAAGAATTAAAAGTGGAGATGGCGTACTCTCACCGAGGGGCTGGAAAAGAGCAAGGGCTGACTACTTAAAACACACACTGATTGAAGATATAAGTAATGTATTTTATCTGTGTATTTTATGGCCTGTGTTGCAGTAGATTATAAAGATACTGTAAGATTTTTATTTCTGAAAGAAAAAAACACGCAATGTATATATTTTCACACACATACACACACAAACCTATAATCACATCACCGGTGGAGCAGAGGGTGATAATAAAAGCTGGTAATCCATTTGTGGCTTACACATCCATATAGAGTTCAGAGGTGACACTCTAGCTGGAACTGGTACAGAAAACAGTTTGATACATGTATTGAATTGCAGAGTGCCTTTTCTGAATAATCATTGAGTTTTGGGATTTCTACAATATTTAGAGACTTTAAATTTCTAAATTTAAAAGTATGTTAAAGGTTTAAATTTAGTCACCCAAAATTGTGGTCTGTACATTACAATGTATCTAGGTAGAACATTTTAAATGATGATTATTTCTCCCTACCCTAGCAGTGACATTCAACCCCCAAAGTAGAATACTAATGTACATTATGTTTTTACTTTTTTGTTTCATATCCCCTCTCTGATAATATCAATATATATACCTCAATATTTCATATAAATAACACTTTCTAGTTTCTACACAATATTACAAAACTGCATCTACACCTCACCTTGATGCTTGTTTGGTTTACACAGTGAACACATGATTATGTGAACAACACACAGTAAGAAAAACCGAATGTAAATTTGACTGAACTTTTAGTGCACATGCAGCGCTAACAGAAGTTTCATTGTTGTTGCTGTGAATCAGGCCCAAGCATCGGTTCTATGGTTGTTTTTCCTTTAATCAGGGAGAATCCCCTCTGCACAATGCTGTAATGCTTGCAGACGGGCGATATTACAGCTAAGGGAGCCTTCAGGAACATTAGAGAGGTGGAGGTTGGGAGAGCAGGCCCTAGTCATTCCTACAATAAGGAAGAGTCACACCAGAGACAGAAACAATAACTGCACTTCCTCTACAATGGTGCCCCAATGCACCCAAATGCAGAAAAATGACAGGAGGTGACGTTCCCCGCTGCATTACTTTTGAGTTACGGAGGTGATTTGCAATTCAAAGAGTCTGAGGAGTGCTGACCACAACACTAACGCCTCCACAGGCCCACTGAGGCAAATAAGACCAGGGGCAATTTGCAGCCTCTTTTGCTGGGAAACACACTTTTTGGCCAAGTCATGTAAAATAAAAATATGATAAATACCTAAACTAATGAGGCCAAATTTTGTTTTCTGAACTAAAAATAGAGGCGAGTGTGAGGAGTTACCTTAATGTCAAGGCCACCCTTTTTTTTGGAGCAACTTCAATAGAGTTGGCCTTGACAATGTTGCAAGGTAGCTTGGACCTTTCACTTGTAAATTAATGTTTTGCATATCTGCTTAACTGGTGAAATCACCAGTAAAGTCTTACTTATCAAAACTGTATACAATGTTTGGATTTGCATTTGCTTGAAGCAAGTACAATTCAAAAAGTGGACTTGTGATTAAGCATTTCTGTGGAAGAATAAAAACCCGTTATTTGTAAGTATTTCTATTATGACTGCCACAACATGAAATATTTTTACCTGAACCATTAATCATGGCGTTTGTGACTTCTGTGCTGCCATATGGAGTCACAACATGTGAAGAATCCCAAACTTGCTGATCCTCTGTAACTGGGCCCAATTAATCCTGCCGCCTGCATCATCCACATCAGGTCTGTAGTGTGCTGTGCTCCAGCCAGAGATAAATACAAGTACAGTATTTCTCCCAGCAGTCTGTCCAGTTAGAAACAGAAGAAGTCAAAGCCTGTGATTTATGATGGTGAGTTAAACTACTATAGATGATATAGGATGACTTAGGAAAAGAGGGGCAAGGGATTTAACTTGAGGTTTAACATAGTGAAAGGTGAGATCTGTGAAACATAGATCTATTTCGTTAAACAAAGAAACCAGAGGGAACAAGGGGCTCTTTGGTGGCTACACAATGATAGTGCATGCCACATAATCACAGTGTACATGATGCTATTCTCACCATGGACCCTTGCTGCATTTCATACCCCATCTCTCTCCCCTCGTTTCCTGACTGCTTTTTTTCCAGTAGCTATACAATAGAGGCATAAAATGCCAAGAAAATTTGGTTCACTCATGCAGCAGCCTAAATTGTTGCTGTGCTTCTGATATTTTGTGTGAAGTTGGTTGCCTTAGTTAGTACAAAAAAAGAGATGAGGTAGTTGACTAAAGGGTTATCGTCAGTGGCCAGGTGGATAATCAGGTTGAAACGTGAAATTTAGTAGAAATTATCCTGTCAAAAATGTCTTGTATATCCGGGCTACTATTTCATGGAAGGGCAAATTCTGGGACAAAGAACACAATTTAACAAATTACAGTTAGATTTTTATTATCTCTGGCTTAGTGCCAGCAAAAAACAAAGAAAGATCCATTGAACTGCCAAGCAAGGTATTACTATTTTACTGAAAACAAATATCTGTTGTTAATGTATGAGTTATTTTCTTGAATGTACTACATTGTGTCAGTATACAACATTGAATCAAAAATGTGAAACAAAGCAGCTTGTAGTTTCTAAACAGGACATCAAAGCACAAGATCTGCACATGATCAAACTGCACAACATATCTAGAAAGACTGATCATTGTCTCTCTCTCTTAGCTTTGATGTAACCTAAAGGAGAATCTATGCTAATCGTCAACAGCATGGGACCGTTTCCCAGTTGGATTTGCAGCAGAGAGTCATGCAGACATTATTGGGCAGTACTTATCAGGTGAAATCAAGGGAAGCCTAATTGGATTGGACTAAATCCAGGTGCCGATATCAGTATTATATGTTCTTGGTAACCTTGGTTAACCATTACTGATCAGGTGTATCCAGCCAGATGTTGATTCCAAGGTATTTGATAGACAAAGTGAATTTAACTTGTACTGGTTGTACTGATGTGTACATTTTCTGATGTGACTACCTATACAACCTGATTGATAGATTGATTGACCTCTGCAATGTGAGAAGGGAAAAGCCACTTTCTCAAGCAAAATAATCAATCAGAACTACAAGGAGAATCTATGTCTACTAATAAGTATTGCTTGGTTCAAGGTGAAAAGCCTTATTTTTGTGAATCAAGGCGAAAACAGAAGGTGCTATTGGTCTAATGTGGTTTGTGTAAACAGTAAATATTTAGCATTATCCCAAAGATGCTAGAGGTATTCTGACCAGGGCCCCACTAAAAGTATATATACTGCTGGCTTGTTGTACAGGGTGCTTTTACAAGTGGTATATGGTGCATAACCATAGACCAGTGCAAGATTCTCCACTTTTACCACCGTTTTCTTTTTCAAAGCCATCACATTCAGTAAGCACTCCTATTTCATTAGCGAATAAATGTGTGCAGCTTGTACTAGAGGACTACAACCTGGGGATAGGCAGCGACTTTCTCACTGAGGAAGCTCATATCTTTTAACTATATGCGGCAAGATGCTGGAGATCTTCTACCAGGCTGTGGTGGCTAGTGTCATTTACTATGCTGTGGTCTGCTGGCGGACCACAAGGTACCAAAACTAAGGCCATAGGTCGAGAAAGATTTTACTCAATGGGGGTGGTGACCAGAGGAAGAGAGACCTCAAGCGAACAGTCTGAGCACTAGTGCTGGGCATGGCAGAAGTGTTCAGGATGGCAGACTGAACAACAGCTTATAACAATAGACTTGGGTAAGCAGCTGAATCAGTTGATAGCACCCAAGGCATCCTGAGTTGTGGCCAAACAGGCAGGTACCTGAATTGTTGTCCATTGATTTTCAGTGTTTTTTTATTTTTACATTCAAATTAAAGTTGAGCAATTTTGTAGGGCTGTCCCCTGAAAGTCAGGAGGTCACCTCATGTTCTTGAAGGCGAGCATTCATTTTACGTTCTGGTCACTCAGTGTTCAGTGTACTGCAGAGTGGGGCCCCTTTCACACAAATCCCAGTAAAGCTAAACATTTTAAAGACCTCTTTCAATAAAAAACAGTGACCTTGTCCAACATGCATTGAGTCACAAGACACAATCTAAACATCTTGAGTATCATGTCAAGGACAAACTCTGTAACGATGCCCCATTATCCGTTGCATTCTTGTTTGTGGATAGTACAGGATGATGATGATGACAGTAATTATACCGTTTTATGTCAGATGTTAATTATTCACCAATGAGCTTATGCTGATCCTGTCAAGCAAACTCCGGCAGTTGTTGCAACATGTGCTTGAAGTAGTTCAAGTTTATATGTACACAATATAATCCACTGTAAATACTGCAGTTATTGTATATTTCTATGTATTTATAAGGGGCCCTAAAACAGAAGATTAAATATATTGTATATTCAGAGCTCTGTGATGTAAACTTTGGCTCAAATAGTTCAGGACATGTTTGACTCCTGACATTAGCTTAGACCATTTTAAAATGAAAATCTTGAAATGAAATGAATTCCTCAAGTAGCTATTGGGGCAACATGTTTGTGACAATATGAGAGAGCCATCAAAATGGCAGTTTTGTGTTGGTGCATTTCTAAGTGTATGTCTGTAGGTGTCGGTGGGAAGAGCGTGAATGCACATGTATTTTTCTTGCACTTAAAAGCAGTAAAAGGAGTAGATGCAAAGAACAGGAGAGGAAACACGTTTTGAGGGGGAAAGAGGCAACTTGAAAGTGCCTGACAGCTTAAAACAAGCAAGTGAACCACAGAACTGTAGATAATTATCACAACATCTATGGCATTCAGCAACTCAGCATTTCATTATAGTCCAGCCCATATTTTGTTTAAAGTCACTTTGATTGTGTTTGACTTGAGTAATAACCAGGTCTATCTGTGTTTGCCTATAACTCAAACCAACACAGCGCAACCTTAATACAGCATCTGGCTTTCACATTACATTTAAGGCTGAGTTTTGAGGGGTCTCTGAAATGTTGGATTAAATTAAAACATGCGCGCTGCCTAGGCAAACTGGACACTTTCCAAGAGTGCATTTCACACACCATAAACACTACAGAAATCTTCAAATATATAACCTAAAAGGGCACAGCCAAGCCTTTTAAATTCATTCATCGGGCAGCGGAGATTCAACAATCTCCCAAAATAACAAGCTGTTTTGCATTTAAAAGAAAGAAGGAGGCACAAATTTCCTCACAATTTATGGTTTTTCAAATCAAAAGTTTTCTCTTCTCTTTTTTAAACATCTCAATATTGCACCTCCACTTCAGATAATGTGATGTAGGCGCACAGGAAAACATGCACTTACCTACATTGTTACCTCCCTCGTAAATCCAGGTCACAGTGTAGGAATGCATTCCAGTAAATAATGACTTAAAATGTTTGAATCAGAAGGAATCTAAATAATATAACATTAACATAAATGTGATTGAGATGTAAATATTGGGTGACAACAAAAATAATAATCTCACTTCCTTTCTTATTAGCAAAAATTGTTTTAATTAACACCACAGCTCATGTAGTGAAGCACACATTTTATGACATATTTGCTGTTTGTTTATGCTCATTTCAATCAAATGAATTGAAGCAAGGAGGAGAAAGAAAACAAGATCTGCGTCACTGCTTCCAGAATTTCACTGTAGGTGTTCTAAGTGAACTTACTTGAACCAAGGAAGGTATTTCCCAAGCAAAGTTCACAATTGAGGGCCCAGACTACTTAAAAATAAGTTTCGCTCATACCAAATGTAATAGGGTACTAGTTATCAAATTGAGGTTCACATATGGAGCGGCCTTTGCCAAAAAAACTAAAAACAAACTGCTACTAAGCCTTGAAATCTATGTCAAATAACCACCATCTGTACCAGAGCCGATTAAAACCAATGTTTCGTTAGCAGCTTAAGCAAAACTACTGCACGATATGGAAACAGATATGATTATATAACATAACACATAAACAAATCTGGTTAAAGCTAACAAGAGGGACAGAGACCCCATTCAGAACCTCAACCCATTCTTGTTATTCTTCTCCAAATCTAATCTTGACTAACAATTATTACATAAATAATTCTAATAGGATTATGGTTAGTGAAAATATGTGCTCGAAAAAAGGATAAAGACATGTGGGAGAAAAAGGGAGGGAGAAGGAGTGAGAAGGAGTGAGAGAGTGATAAGTGGGGTACCTTTACCACTTTCAAACACTCAAAAGAAAGCATGAATAGAGGTCAAGACTTGTGAAGAACTACAAGTTTCCTAAACTGTGGATCAGGACTAATTCCTCCTGGCCCATGGCTCAGTGCTGGGTTGTGACTTCAAACAGCAGCCAGTTTATTTTATGAGTTTCTGGAACATTCCTCAAGTCTCAAGTTCAACAATAGATGTCTGGTGACCAAATGACCTTTGTCCTCTTTTTTCTATTTCACAATCCATATAAATGTTAAATAATTCTTCAGTTTGGGTGTTCTTATTGCATAACCTTTTCCAAGTTATTAAAAAATCATCTTACCTGCCAGTTTCTGATTTAACTGTTAAATATGTTGCCATTTACCATTAGCACTGGTCTCACACTGGTTTACCCATATTTGCCTTGGCCTGAAACCTGCTTCTTCCCACAAGGTTACAAGGCTCAGTGGAGGGATCTAGATCTGCTGACATCCACTAATATAAGGCAGCCGTCATATTTATACAAACTGGCACAATGAGTGAAAGAGCCCTTTACACCAGTGCAAAAGAGTGAGTGAATAAAAAAGATAGAAAGGACAACCACAAGTCTGTCACTTTGCATTAGAAAAGAAATTACTCCAGTACGTGCACATACATGTACATCCACACAGACTTTGCCTCTATTGAACTATTGCTCCGAGATAAACTGTCCCGTGACTCCTCGGGACCACCTACCCAGTAGGAAAACCAAGTTGTGCACCTGGAAATAGTTAGAGCCACAAACACTAACAAACAGCACAAGGTTAAGGTTGGCTACGACCCTGGCCCACAACAGAAGCAGGTGAAGATAGGGAGCCCTGTGTGCAGAGAGAGGATCGATGGACTGCGCACATTATCAGGAAGAAGGAATGAGCAGCATAAACAAACAGCCAACTCAAATAAGAAGAAAAAAACCTGCAAACATACCACAAACACACATCTACGTACTAGCATAAACACAGGTGGTAACACACCCAGACCCTAACATATTTGTATTCTGCAGTAGCCCTCAGTGATATGCACTCATGGGTTTACCTGTGTTCAACAGCAATGCAATTCAATCGTTAAAATAATTCTTAGCTAAAGACCTATGGTTTTTTATCTATAGAAATTAACAAAGATGAGGGTAAAATTATAGGTGGCAGAAACCCCTGTAAATTATAAAACATTTATCAGAATAAAACATTAATAAAATAAAATCTGATTCACAAAAAAATTGAAATAAACTCAATTTCCCTGATTATCCAACATTGGACTTATTATTTGTCTCCGTCACTATGCAATGAGTTTTGTAGGAAGAGCGTAAAGCTAATCAAAGTAAAGCCATATCCTCACCAGATGAAGATTTAAACAACATAAATTCTCCCTGAGCTTGAGGCCTCTGTCTGGTCTGGCTGCTGTTTGTGAAGGACCCCAGAATGTGTTTTTACAAGAGAAGAAACTTGTGTAAGTGGGAAACTGCTGCTTTGAGTTGACTCCATTGATTTATGCCAGTGATGATAGGTAATTGAACAAATTAGCCGGAGATAACACTTCTCCTGCTACTTGAATAAGAATCATATTATTGATATTCAAGCCTCGAGAGTGTCTTCTGTGCCAATCGTGTCCTGCAGGACTTATTCTGCTGGAAGACCTATGAGTGTGTAGTGAAGAGGAAGAAGTGCCTTTCACTTTTTTGGAAAGCAGACAAACATTCTCCCAGTTGTTTATATTGTAAATCACATTATGCTCCACAACGCCTTCCAACAAACCTGCCGTCTACCAACACCTCCTACTGTGACACATTAATTATAACTTCCTGTATACAGCCTATCCCAAGCCATGAATACGTAATGCCCCAAAATGAGTCATATTCACATAGCAGACGCCCAGCAGTGAATAAATACAACCTATCCATCACACACTGCCCAGTGAAAAATTAATGAAAACCCAGAGAAGCAGGCAGGAGGCTGGGCCTAGCCAACGGGAATAGTGGAAATTATGATACTTTATCTTTAAGAACGGGAAATTTAACAGCCATCACGTGTCCTAATTATGCCATCCACGCTGCACAAGGGCTGAACACCTGCAAAGTGTGACAGACTGAATGAAAATCGGAGTAGAAAGCAAGCAGGTGTTCCTTGAAATTCTGACTTCATATCACGTCAGTCCAAACAAGGTGCTAACATGGAGTACAACTTGAATTTTCTCACTCTTGAAAGCCATCTCTGTCTTTCAGAAGAATGGTGAAAAATGCAGCGGAAACTAGCAGGTCATTCATCTCTGTTGTCCCAGTGGGCGGTGCTGGCTACATGTTGACTAATGGTCCTGTTGAAATGCTTCAGATGTCTGAGTAATGACAAGCTATAAAAGCTAAGCTGACTATAAAGTCAACTAATCTGAAGTCTGTTTAGTGGTCCATTGATAGTGAGAATCAAAAGTACTTAAAGTAAACAAACTGAGACTACCAGTCTCTACTACAAGTCGCAGTTAGTGGTAGCTGCCTTTCGTAAATTGTTTCTACGCAGCTGGGGAAAGGAATATTACTGGGTTTTCCATCTGTTCCAGCATTTCAGTGCCGAAAGTCAAAGGAATGAATGAACTCCTAAATTGCCAAAGAAAAAGAAAACAGAAGTATGACTGATGCAAGGAGGCAAGAAAGAAAGAAAGTAAAAAAGTAAAATAAAAATTCATGAACTGTCCTGAATTTTAAACATCTACTGCCCATCCCGGCCCCCTCCTCCTCGCCTCCCCTTCTGTTATTGCTCCTTCTGCTCCTCATGTCTGTTAAGTCAGCATGACATTTTATGATGCCTGGATATTAAAAAGCAGTTTCTATTATGTGTGAGAGGGAAGTGGAAACAGCCATACTCATGCTAAGTAATTAGGGGAAGCAGGCGAGGGGATATTTATGAATGCAGGGGAATGCTAGGGGGAGGCCAGGGGAATTGATGTGTAATGTCCTGCTGTCAGTAACAGTTTTCACTTTAACTCCATACAGAACACTATTTAGAGGAGGAAATTATTTTGAGGCTCATTTATGACCCATGATTCCTCTGAATCATCTGGTTCATTTGTCCTTTGCGATGCATCAAACTAAACAATGCCAAATGCAGCAAAGATGAAAGTAACAAAGTGAAGTAAATAAGGTCACGGCAGGGTAGATTTGATCACTATAGATGAATCAAACACAAACCGGCAAACGTGATTAAAACGTCTGCTTTGAGTCGTCAAGAGGACATTTATTTTAGGTTAGGTTCATGATGGTTTTTTAAAGCCTGGATATATGACAAACAAATGAAGATGCAAGCTAAAAAAAGGTATATTAACCAGAATTACTCAAATGTATATGCGGTATGTGGAGTCAGAACTGTAAAGCTCATGTTTGTCACATCGTCACCTAATCTTTATAGAATAATGTTGCCGTGGCCAGCCAAGAATAATGCCAGAATTAATATGCTTTTAAGCTTTAAAGATGTTTACTATAGCTAATGCTTTGATTTACTTACAGTACAGCTACAGTAAATCAGAAAATATGGGAATATTTTACAGACAAAGCAGCTGGACTCCTCATAAAATCATGTAATGTTTTTATTATGGCTGTCTGCTGTAGGGTTTTAAAGATTTGTGATTTATTCACATCACAGTGTACAGACCCTGACATCTTGAGGTAGTAATGTGCTGGCTGCTGCCATCATAATGGGACAAAAGATTCCCTCTGAAGGCCTCTAAGCTCTGGAGTCCTGCCCTGACAGAGAAACTAAACCATGCAGAATTAACATCTTCTTTAAATCAGTTATATTGGTCAGCATCCTGGTTAATTAAGTCTTTCCCTAATTTCTAGTGGAAATGTTTAGTTTCTACCGTTTTATATGTTAAAATCCTGCTAACCGATTATCCATAGTATTCATATTTTTATCACTGGCAGTTGAACTTTTTCCCATCCATTTGATTTTTGGTACCCGATTTCCTTTTTTGTGTTGCACTTGGCAGCTCTGGTTGTAATAACAAAGCTTATGACAAAAACACTACCGCATGAAAAAGGAAAATGGATTCCTACTTGTAATATCCTCTTTATCAAAAAATCTCCTTTTGATTTTTCGAACAGAGATTGCATGGCGCCAGTGGCAACATTTTCACAGCTGGCCTCAGATATACTAAAGAATCCACCCTGTGTTCTTCCCTTTTGATGTGGTCAGCGTATCCGTTTCCGATACGCACAGGAGAACTTTGATCAGCTTACTGACCACAAACCGTGAAAAGTATTTTTCAATGAAACCAAAGTGACTTAACCTGACTTGAAAGCGTATGTACTCTGTTAAACAGCTACATCGGAAAAGGGTTTCTTTGAATAGAGTCGAAAGGAAATAACTGTTGATCAATGTTTGGTTTTGCAGTTTAGATCAGTGACACGCACACACGCACACGCACACTATGAATCACATTCGTTACCTTGTATGATCAGGGTTGTGGCTTTTGGCCCTGTGCAGCTGTACTGTACCTTTTTCTGTTCAAAAACATTAAACAATATTTCCAGCCAGCCCCTCCAGGCCCCCAGCTCAATAACAATTTGAGGCTGTGAGAGAAGTGAGTGGAGGTGGTTCAGACACCTCAGGGCCTGAGGGGCTGCTCTGGGCTCTCCCTGGAACCACAAACCAGCACAGGTCACAGTCAAGTTTGTTGCTTTTCGTTTTCTTCACAGCTCAGGGACAAAATGAAGCCTTAACCTCGTAATCTACCCAACGCGTCCCACGGTAGCACTTCTGGATTTAGAGCTGGGAAATTACACTTCAGACCTGAGAGATGAGGAGATAGAGGTGTGATTTTGAGCATAGCCAATGAAAGATGGCCGCTTAGATCACAGAACCACAAGACTGGTGGACCAAGGCATTTTTAGGACTAAACTTTCAAACATGATATTCGTTTTAGAATCAATAATCAAAGCAGGCAGCAACATTATTGAAATAAAGATATTAACATCTGTGTTTATTTCTGTAAGATTTTATCTTTGATGGTTTCAGTTTCAGAGGTGGGGAGGGATATAACATGACATGAGTCTCTCTGCCACCTGTCACTGTGTGGCTTTAGGAGAAACAGTTTGTCTTGCCTTCTCCCCCGAGCTAGCTAAGTCCATCCAGCCCACTCTGTCTGCTGCACAATCGGCCCTCTGTTCGTGACTCAGGGTGGGTCCTTCCACCCACATTACTGTGAAAACAACCAAATCTCAAACACACTCTCAATCTGGCATAGCCATACGTAAATACACACACACACACACACCCCGGGACCCACTTCTTAACCCATCGCCCACCACGCTGCTATGGGGAACCTAACCCCATTTCTGCCACTTACCATTATAATCCTGCCTGTCCGCCTCATTGAAAACACGTGTATACATGTATGCGCACGATTGTGTGTTTAACACAGATGCATAAATGTGGGTCTGCCAAGATATTCCAACACTAACTTTGGGTGTGACTGTCCATACAGACTTGAAAGCCTAGAAACTTTGACAGAATGAACTATTCCTGCCATTCCATGTCCTTACTCCCAGCCTTGATCTTTGCCCACCACTCAGGCATATTTAAATAAGCAACCAGACCAATCACAGCAGAGTCTGAATATGTTCAGTCTTTACTAACTTAGTAACAAAACACAGATCCACCTTGTTACATAAATGTGTTGGGTCAGGAAAGATCATCTAGAACAGTGGTTCCCAAACTGTGTGCCGCGGCACACTGGTGTGCCGTGAGGCAAGTCCAAGTGTGCCGTGGGATTTTGTGACAACCATAGCCTACTGCAATATAGTATACAAATATACAAAAATAATTATTTTAAATTACTATATACTACTTTGAATGCACTCATTCCATAATACAGAGGCAAACTCTTTATCTAAAAACTATTTAAAAAATCCTCAAAGAGGATCCCACATTTCGCTGTTTGCGCAGTGGCGCAGGTGAACACAACATTAAAACATAAACAAGAGGGAAAATGGAGCGCTTTCTCGTGCGGAGCAAACCACCAACCACCAGTGCAGAGACTGCCGAGTCCGACAACCCACCGAAAGAAAAGAGGAAAAAAACTGTCAGCCGACAGAATCATGAAAGTTACCTGTCTTATGGCTTCAGTTGGACCGGGGATGTCAACATTCCTCAGCCGGAGTTCGTCCTCTGTCGGGAGAAGTTAGCTAATGCTAATATGGTTCCAAGCAAGCTGAAGAGGCACTTGGAAACCAAACATCCCTTCCACGCTGAGAGAAACCTGGCCTATTTCAAAAGAGCGCAGGATCTGAACCAGAGGCAGCAAGACCGTTTGTTGGATTCCGTGAAAGTGTCTGAAAAGGCAATGGAGGCTAGTTACATGCTAGCGGAGCTTATTGCAAAGCAAAAGAAGCCTCACACAATAGCGGAGACACTCATCCTCCCTGCTTGCAAAATAATTGCAGGTGTCATGCTGGGTCCAGATGCCGCAAATGAGCTATCCAAGGTGCCGGCATCTGATAACACAATCAAAAGAAGAATAGATGACATGTCAGAAGACATTGAACAACATTTAACAGAGAAACTGCAGGCGAGCGGCAGATTTTCTCTTCAAATAGATGAATCGACAGATATAAGTGGGGCTGCCCAGCTCCTGGCAAACGTCAGGTATGTTGACGGTGACTCTATTAAAGAGACTTTTTTCTTCTGTAAAGAAATGGCAAGCCATACAACGGGAGAAGAAATATTCAAGGTAACTGATAACTACTTAAAAGAAAACAATCTGTGCTGGAGTATGTGCGTCAGTCTGTGCACGGATGGTGCGGCGTGCATGACGGGGAGAGTGAGAGGCTTTATTGCAAAGGTAAAAGCACAAAATCCACAGATAGTGACCAACCACTGCATTTTGCACCGAGAGGCATTAGTTGCCAAACCAATGCCCCCGGAGTTGACTGAGGTGCTGAATCAGGCTGTGCAGATGGTGAATTACATCAAATCAAGGCCCCTGAAATCTCGCCTTTTCTCCCAGCTGTGCGCTGAGATGGGAGCCGACCACCAAAGCCTGATCCTCCACACAGAGGTACGATGGTTGTCTCGGGGGAAAGTCTTATCCCGTTTTTACGAGCTCCGGGAAGAACTTTTGGAATTTTCACGTGAACACGCTGTCCCTCATAAGGACAGGCTCGCGGATGAGAGCTGGTGCGCCAGGCTGGCTTACCTTGCAGACATATTTGGGCATCTCAACGAGTTAAACGCCAAGCTTCAGGGCAGGAATGAAAACATTTTATCATCCACAGACAAGATTCGGGGCTTTATGGGCAAACTGACCCTGTGGCGCGAGGCTTTGGAACAGGGCTCCATGAACATGTTCCCGCTGGCATCAGCTGCGCCACAGGCAGCCAGTGAGCGCGCTATATATGCCGAACACCTTCAGACCTTAAAAGAGAGGTTTGAGCGCTATTTTCCACATGTGGCGGACATCGAGGACAATGACTGGATCCGAGACCCATTCAACCAGGAGTCCGAGTCCTCAACCGAGAAGCTCACTATGAAGGAGAGAGAGGAGAGCGCAGAGCTCCGTGCGGACCGCACGCTGAAACTGAAATTTAGTGAGCTCACACTCGATCAGTTTTGGTTGGTTTGTGCATCAGAATATCCAACCATCTCCCACCACGCTATCAACCAACTTCTTCATTTCCCCTCTCCTCCGTGCCACCAAGGATTAAAAAAATCTGTGCGCCCCGACAGGCACATGTGTCCCACTGATTTGTTAGTAGGCAGAATATTTACAAAAAAAGCCTGATTCTAAATGTTACAGTTATAATTTGTGGGTCAGATTCAGGACCATGCAGCTTTCTCATGGACAGTTCTCTGCTGAATTTCTGTTTCCTTTGCCTCACCTGTCTGGTTGAAATGGGTGTGTTTGATTAAGCCCAATTTGATAAAGTTTAAATATTTTTGTGAAGTATTTTGTTAATAAATATTTCATGAGTAGAATAGTTGTCTTGGTCACATCTTATTTGGCATTAGTAAATAATTATAAACTTAACAGATAAACAGATGATATTAGTGACAACACGTGTTATAAGGCTATTTTGCACAATAGGTGTGCCTTGAAATTTTTATTTGTCCTTTGGTGTGCCTTGGGCACAAAAAGTTTGGGAACCACTGATCTAGAAAACTCCAATTGGTGGGATCATCATTTGTATTTGACTTACAACAACATTTGATAAAAAGAAAAGCATTTAATAATTGAAAAATAAAATTAACATAAATTGCATGCAGTGCTGATATCAGAAAGTAAATTGTTATTAAGCGCAGAAAAGTAGGATCTAAGAACATAGTCACATAACCTTGGTTAATAATTATTAGTTAAAATAGTTTTTTTCAAGCAGGCAAAAGATCTGAAATAATCTAAATAATATTCATAATATTTGATTACTGATTGACTTGGCTGTAGCTTTAAGACCCGCCCTCTCTTGACATGAGAGTGTTGTACGTGCATGTACAGATATAGCAATATGTGGACATGCTGTGGGGTCAGTCGGCTGCACAGTCACTTGATTGTCAGACGTGGGGCAGAGAATACCCACTGAGTTGGTTCTGGATGCAGAGGAAGTACCTCGCTACAGTGGCCAACCTTGAGAAGTGCGTCTGATTATTACTATACATATACATTTGAATACTTTCTAACCGAAATTGTTAGTCAACGGTTAAACAGTTAATTGTGGGCATCCATTGCTGATGAGTGAAACCCTTAAGTCCCGTCCCGGAACTTAAACTAGTCAAAGAAAAACAAGCAGTGAAAGTTGCAGCTGTTACTCTGTATTACTTCACGTTCAGGGAATCTTCTTACAGTACAAGAATAATGAAATGGAAGTTTAGTTTACAGAGCAACATCACAATGTTGTGTGTGCTCTGGAATAAATCCGGTGGTTATCAACACTATGTCTCCAGTAGTGATTAATAACCTCACTGCCAGTACTGCTGGGAAACTCAATCGTTATCCAAAACACGGAAATAAAATAGACTATGGACTAAGCTATTTTCTACAACCAATGATATCTGTTTTAAAGCTTAATATTAACTAGTAAAAGCCTTGTTTGAATACAACACACAACATTAGTCTAACAGGATTTTCCTTTCCCTGAAGCATTGTCTGCAGAGGGTTTTTGATTTGTAGCTGGTGACACACAGCAGAGTGAATGGCAAAGAGAAAAATATGACGGAGGAAGATTTAACTAGCTTAATTTACATAGATTAATATTACATTGTGGCAGGACAAGGAAAGGCAGAGACGCAGGTACTGCTTACTGTTGTTTAATCAGTAGTCAGGAAGAACAGGCACATGTTCCCCATACGGGAAGTATATATAGCTACAGACTTTACATTTCCCATCGACCCACTGGGTGAGAGGACACACCCATGAGTGCACGCCACACAGCCCCCCCCCCGAACACCCAGAGGGAAAAATACAAAATGGGACAAAAGTCAGTACCTCTCAGGGGGTTTAACGAGGCGACCATAACGGCTACGCCGATCCCCGTCCGCAAACGCAGGGGTGAAACAAGCAGAAGGGACATCATTTACAACAGACACAGGATCAGGAGGCACAACTGGAGAAAACAACACAGGGGTCTTAGAAGGGGGGCGACCACGACGGGGAACCCGGGCCGGTAGCACCTCTTCGCCGGCCAACAGATGAGCTGGCTTAAGTCTGTCTAACGAAACACGCTCCCTGCGCCCACCCATGTCCAGAATTAAACTTTTAGAACCCGCCTCTAACACCCTAAACGGGCCGTCATACGGGGGCTGGAGGGGAAACCGGTGAGCATCGTGACGCACGAAAACAAACCGAGCGGTCGCGAGATCCGTTGGCACGAAAGACCGAGGAGAAAAATGATGCACGGGCACCGGTGCACAAGCGGACTGTGACGCAGGACGCGGAAAGGGGGCCGAGCTGTGAGGCAGAAACTCCCCTGGGATGCGGAGCGGCTGACCGAGCACCAACTCTGCAGGCGAGGCATCCAGGTCAGCCTTAGGAGCCGAGCGCAACCCGAGCATCACCCACGGCAACCGATCCAACCAGTTTGCATCTGAGAGCGCAGCCCGCAATGACGCCTTAAGCGACCGGTGAAAACGTTCACACAAACCGTTAGCCTGGGGGTGGTAGGCAGTGGTACGGTGAACCTGTGTGCCCAAAGACTTTGCTAGCGCCGACCAGAGCTCCGAAATGAACTGCGGGCCTCTGTCAGAGGTGATATCAGACGGTGCACCAAAACGTGAGACCCAAGCTGAAAGAAAAGCGCGTGCCACGTCCGCAGATGTCGTGGAAGACAGAGGAACCGCCTCTGGCCACCTAGTGGTCCGATCTACCATGGTAAGGAGATGTGTAAAACCCTGGGAAGGGGGAAGAGGCCCCACAAGGTCGATATGCACATGATCAAAACGCCTGGCTGGAATCAAAAATGGCTCGAGGGGCGCCCTAGTGTGCTGGTGAACTTTAGCTCGCTGACACGCCACACATGTGGCCGCCCACTCCTTGACCTCTTTGCGAAGGCCAGGCCACACAAACTTCGAAGACACCAACTTCACCGACGCCCGGACACCCGGATGAGAAAGAGAGTGCACCATATCAAAGACCCGACGGCGCCAAGCAACCGGCACCACCGGGCGGGGGCGGCCCGTGGAGACGTCGCAAAGGAGGGCAGGCCCACCATTTTGCACAACTGCCTCCTCCAGCTTCAGACCGGTACTCGCAGCTCTCAGTGCAACGATACCCGGGTCCCCAGGTTGATCGGCAGCCAGAGCGGAAAAATCAACCCCAAGATGCACAGGGCACACCAACACCCGCGACAGGCAGTCTGCAACCGGGTTCGCTTTACCCGCCACATGTTGGATGTCCGTTGTGAATTCGGAGATCGCCGCTAGATGGCGCTGCTGGCGAGCAGACCATGGCTCTGTCACCTTTGCCATAGCAAACGTCAATGGTTTGTGGTCAACAAAGGCTGTGAAAGGGCGGCCTTCCAGCAGGAAACGGAAATGACGCGTAGCCAGGTACAACGCTAACAGTTCCCGGTCAAACACACTGTATTTTCGCTCACTGTCTCGCAAACCGCGGCTAAAAAATGCAAGGGGCTGCCACGCACCCGCAGCCGCGCTGTGTGCGGGTGGAGACTGCAGCCGTCACTGCCGGAACCTCGTTCTCCAACGTCGACTGCGAGGACTCCACGGCCACACTCTGCACGGAGACGTTCCTCGAAGTCAGCAGGATCCGGTCCGCCTCCTCAGCTAATCCACGGAAGTCGCCGGCCGCCAAACAGGAAGAGTTGGCGAGGGCTGCGCGCACCTGCAGCGGGAGCTGGCGCAGAAAGATGTGCGGGAACAGGAAACCCTCATCCTCGGAGCCCAGCAACGACAGCATCTCGTCCATCAGGTCCACTGCCGAACCATCACCCAAACCGGGAAGCGACAGTAGCTTGTTCGCTCTCTCCGCGGCTGACAAGCTGTAGCGCCGGAGGAGAAGCTGCTTGATGGCGGTGTACTTTCCCCGCAGCGGCGGGGCTCGCAGGAGCTGCATCACGCGCCGGGTGGATTGCTGGTCCAAAGCCGCGACCACCAAAAAATACCTGGAGTCGTCTGCCGTTACTCCTCGCAGATGGAAGAGAGCCTCGATGTGCTGAAACCACGGCGCGGGGTCGTTCTGCCAAAACTCCGGGAGCTTAACGTGCTCCGCGGAGCTGTTCGATCCTGGAAGCTGCTGCGCCATGGTCGTCGTGGAGACACGGTCCACGGGAGCCGGGGAAGAAAAAACGTCTTCCCCCGATGAGGAAGGGACACTATCCTCCTTCACCTCGAACATGTTCAAAAAAACGGGGTCACCAATGTGGCAGGACAAGGAAAGGCAGAGACGCAGGTACTGCTTACTGTTGTTTAATCAGTAGTCAGGAAGAACAGGCACATGTTCCCCATACGGGAAGTATATATAGCTACAGACTTTACATTTCCCATCGACCCACTGGGTGAGAGGACACACCCATGAGTGCACGCCACAACATATTAATTTCAACCACTGGTGTACGACTGTGCCTAATCTGCATACTAGGATAAGGTCGTAAATTGGAGGGAATAATGTGAATTCACAATCTAAAAAACAGGTCTCACTTGTTTAAAAAAAATCAGTATATAAAAAAGATACAAGGTTTCAACTGCTAAGGAATAATCTAAGATCCAAAATTCAAATTTTTTAAATATTGTCAGATTTCAAAGACAGTACCTAATAACTAAATACACGTTCAGGCTACAGGCAGCTCAGTTATTTATATAGTCAAAAGTCAATAGTCATTCATATAGACTCAAGCATTGCCATCAACAGTAAGACAGCTCACATCCTTACACAATCAGGCTCCGAAAATGATGGACAAAAAGCCATCACTGTCACTTGGGACAAGCAAGAGCTGAGCACAGATCTACAATGTAGCAACGGCCCAAAAGACTTTATGTAGCTAGTGTAAACCATATTTGGATAAATATAAAACTGTGGCTGGACAGATTAGACAAGGAGGGCTGCCATAGTCAAGGTATATAATTTATACACTGGTATACCATGTCTGAAAGGTGCTGAGGAGCCAAAGAGCTTGTCTATAGAATAGAAAAGATCTTCACTACATCACTGTCCTCTCAGGTAGTCACATGATTCATAGTAGTACTTGCCAACAACTTAAAACCTCAGACACAGGATATGGCAACAGGGACAAATCACCTTGTGTGAAACTCCCCTGTACTCCCATTGTATGTGATGACACAGGGGATCCTCCTAACGTATAATGATGAAAATGTTCTGCCACTGTGACAAGGCGAAGTCTTTGCTCCGGTGTAAGAGACCCATGAGCCAACATATGGTTCGGTGTATTGCAGCCGACATTGACGTATTGCGAGTGGAGTTGAAGTGGGGCTCACATCAAGAGGAAGCTCGTCCAAACCACTTACTCTATAGATCATCAGAGACAGAAAGGTCTCCCTCAGCCGGTGCACGCTCCTGAAGTGGGCCCATTCAGTCTGAAATGAAAATAGAGGGAGAGCATACTACGTCTTTGGAGTACGTGTGCGTTTATGTGTGCGGTGTGAAACTCATCCAGACACAGAAGCGCAAGGGTGGGCCAGTACCTCTTACTTAGACCACACACATGCACACAATAATAATCATGCGCACATACATATATGTCCACATACACACTAACAGGCCTTTTAAGCACAAACACACACGCTCACTTAAATGCCCAAAAAAACACAAATGTCAACCACAGGCCAAGTAACACAGGCCTACACTGTTGCCGTATCCCCTTCCAGAGACGGAGAGCGCAAATGAACCTCAATATTTTTCACGGCTGGGTGCGCTATTTAAACGCTCTCAGAAGTGATGTCTCTTTGACAAGCTATGGTAAGTGATATAATAATCACACAGCCACACGTTTGCCAGATCACTAGCCCACATTGCCCCCCACCAGCTCAATGCCCTGAGGGGAGACTGAGACAAATAAACAGATCCAGAGGCAGAGACTGGTAATGAGGAGTCATGCCTTGCCAGACCCCCCCCCCCCATTACAGTGTCCCTCCCACATGCTTCACTCACAACAGTGGTATCGTCGCTGGCAGAGGAAGGAATGGAGTTCCAAGGCCATCCATCTCTTATGAGAACACACCGATGGGCTTTGTGTCACTGCAGCATTTCAGACAGACAGACAGACGGAAACAAATACTGGATAAGCTCTCACCGGCTAACACACAAACAATACACACACATACACACAGTGCCCCAATTGATCATTGCTGCCACCAATGGATCAGACATCCCATAACTCAGAGTTAAGCTTCAACCATGAAAGGCAGTGATACACTGGCTTAATTTTGAGACGATAAAGTAGATTGGCAATTTTGTAAAAGAAAAAAAAAGAAGACTTTTTTCATTATAGTTTTGTTCCTTACAGGCCATTTAATCTACACCAATTTTATCCCAACTGACACCACCCATTCCTGGTGAAAGTAATATATATTGTTATCACTCTCCAAACTCAGATCTCCCTTTTTGCCTTGGTAGAGTGTAAATGACACATTTCAACAACATTCCCTGCCATGCATGCACCAGTCACAGGTGCTACAGTGACTTGATGCTTAAGAGTTGTGAAGTTGTCTTTGTTTTTACAGTAGAGGCTAAAAACATGACAAACCGAGTCTCACAGGTGGGCTTCTGAAAAAGATCAGATTTTAACCACAGGACAGCACTTGGCAATCTATGACAATTTCATAAAAAGGATTTTCCCATTATTTTAGCTTTACATTTTTTGTGGGAGAGTGGACTCAAGAACACTCTAGCCACAGCTGCCACTCTGAGGTGAACTGTTTTAGCCGTCAGTTAAATAAAACCTTATTTTTTCTGGTTGTGAGATTGATTACAACCAAAGTGAGTTATGTGGTTCAGACTTCTTGCCAGAATTCACATTAAAACAGGGAAATATGAGATTGCATTATCCAAATTATTTTTATTTAAATTCTATTGAATAAATTCTGCATTTCTCCCCATTACACATGGTCAAGTATGATTGTTTTTTAGTTTTTTTTACAAATTTAGATCCATGTTTGCAATGGGACAGTCTTCTTATGTCTTGTTGGCCACCAACTGCTGCAGAAAGGTGAAAAAAAAGGCATCATCGGGAATGTGTATTGCAACTCCCACTTCCATGTGTGTCCTTGTGCAATTGAATTTTCAGGAGATACAAACTATACAGTCATTACTGTAAAAAAAAAAGTGTATAGTTTTAAGAAACATTAGACTTGAATATTTGCATCGGGCTACTTTGTATCCAAGGGCCTCAATCATCATTGTAAGTGTTTTCCTAATTTCCATTCTTATACAGCAGTGTGCCTGTTTATAGACTCAGAGGTTAAAGTGTGTGCATATGAAGAACCAAACAAATAAATATTATTTGGTCCATCAGTCTCAATATTGACATATCCACAGATTCCTCATCCCACTCAGCTTTGTCTTTCTCTCATGCCATCCTTATTTCCCGCCTGGTAATAAGCACCTGAATACATAAAAGATGTTGCTCAAGTCCTTCCTGTTTATATTAATGTTTTATTTAGTGTTTTGTATTATCATAATCAAAGTTCCAATAAAAATAACAAAGTAGAATAAAATATACATATCAAGTGACAGCCTAGTTCCGTAACCTGTCCCGCGTGGAATCTTGATGTTATGTTAACAAACAAATTAGCATTTAAATGAGTCCTGCATTTTATCCTTCAAGGTTATGTTGTTATGGATATTAAATTAGAGTGTGTGGATATGCTCGTGTGTGCATTTGCGTTTGTGTGAGTCTGTAGGTTTGCGTGTGCGTTTGCCTGTGTGTGGTCCATAAGCTGCCAACCAACAAGTCCCCCAGAGAGGTGTTTGTTTAGGGTTGGTTTGGGAGAGTGGGGTGGAAATGTGCATGTTAAGAGTGCACTTGTGTGGGTTTCCGTCTGCACATGCTTGAAGGGAAGCAGTCCAGACATTTTGTAATTGTGGAAGATTTAATATCCATTTCTCCTGCTGGACAAAATCAGTAGTTGAAAAGTCTTTCTAAGCCAGAAATCCTAATATTGCTTCCTATTCTCAAGGAGAGAGTCTGTAGCAAATACATTTGGACAAGTGCTGGTCTGATTGATGTGCGGTAGATGAACATTTGGGCTGAGTTCCTGGAGCAGCTGTCACACCAATGAAAATGTGTAGACTGTTATGGCAGAGGTGCTACACAGTGACTGTTTAACAACAAACAGTACATAGAAACACATTGTTCCCACCAGAGGTCCTAACTGCCACTTTGTCAAGTAAATTCCAAAACAGAGACTTCAAACTCTGTCTACTGTTGTATCACCACTGGGGAAGAATCAAGAATTCCCGAACTTGATGCTATAAGTTAATATATATATATATAAAATATGTTTATGCTTGAGACGTTCTCACCTACATGATCCCACAGGGAGAGTTACAACACAGTGTGGAAGCCGATGCATTCAGTCGCGCTCACCCTGCACACATTTACATCTGCAGACGATATGGTGAAACTTAATCTCTAAGGCAAACTAATCTCCCCTTTAATACATAGTTGATTCAGGAACCTGCTCAAAAACATGTTGTTTTTAATCTACCCCTCGCCGGCTCGGCAGACATAATAAAATGTGGATTAACTTGTAAACTGGGTGATGTGTGGATTTTTTTTCCTGATGCTTATAGCAGAGCATCTCCTTCAGTCTGCAACAGTAAATATGTATGGTAATACAGTAGCTCATCAAGTCTTTAAAAACACCTTCGCCATGATATTACAGGCAGAAAAGCTCACAGATTCTAACACACACAGTCCACACACTCATACACACCAACACACAATGATGACTTTGCCTGAGGCAGTTTACTTTTATTAAAATGATATACAGCGTATGGTATAGTATAAGTCCATACTATTTTTTTTTACATTAATTCAATAATTTGTTCAGCCTCTCAATCTTTAATGTATTGTTTATTCAAATTCCATTTGGAATCACTGCAATTGTTAGATTTGTCAAATAAAGGCTCCATTATGCTTCTACGTATCCGTTTCGCAGAGAGGGACGCACGGAGACCAGAGAGTCTTTTTGATTTTTGCTTTCCGACGACTGTACGTTTGAAAACAATTCACCGCCAAACCCATAGGTGGCGCAACGGAAGACGAGCTCAGAGAAGCCTACCCCATATCTGGGAAGAAGTCCACGTGTGTTTATTTATCTCTGTCGGCTTGCCTGCCACATACTGAACCATGGCAACTAACCAAACTAAATAAAGTGACACCCAGCGGGTCAAAATGCTGATGTTATCGTTTCTTAGCGCAGCGGTTCCCCGGTCTTGTTTCCCAACTGTGTTGCTGATTCCACAGCTTGAATCTGCTTGAGGCTACACGGAACTAGCTAGCTTCCCCCCCAGCTTCCACACACAGTCAGCAGGGACTCCTGACACTAACTACTACCCAGTGTTTGCTTCTAACCTGACGGTATTGTAGAAACAGTGTCATGATAGCAGTGGAATTAAAGTCTTGACAGCGGGTTTTTGCACTGTTAAAACTGCAGTTAGCAGCGTTGCTAGCCCGCTAGCCTAGCCCGCTAGCCTAGCCCGCTAGCCTAGCCCGCTAGCGCCGTTTTGAAAGCTCGTTATAACCGTATGTGACCGTGCACAGATGCCGTCAATGCCCTAACGAGCCACCGTCAGCCGGACAACTCCGCTGGCTTAACACACGTCACATTAAAAACGGAGAGGCATAAATTGGCCTTTAGATGTTTTAACTCTGTTTTGCTTTAAATTTTCACCAATAGCTCATAATTACAAAGATTAACTATAATATTGAAAAAGTCTTTGTTCTAAGAATTTATTATTTTATTTTTAAGATTTGATGAAACAATTGGTAAGATTACAATAAATGTCAATAATTATTGCCTGAATGGCAAATGTAACAATTCTGAAACAGCAACTGAAACACAGTAGAAAACATCCATTATCGGAAAAAAACTAAAATATAAAACCCCTCACACCACCTAGCTGCCATCAATTCAATTGCACCCTATCATTCCAATGAAACAAATTATGTATCTCTTCCCAATTAACACTAAAACAATGTAAATCAATTTTTGTTTGTGAATTTAATGTAAGCTGTAGAGTTTGGTAATACACATTACACCAATTATTTTATCTTCTGTTTGGTGTATGATTCCGCTAACTTTCTTAATTTTTATCCTGAGTAAGGAGCCGATAAATGGGTAATACATTTAGTCATATTCAAGGTTTCAAGGGAAGATACCAATTAATATTAAAATAGTATTAATAATGTAAAACATTTTTATTTATGCAACATCAAATATCTTTTCAATTCCTTGGTGAAAAGACGGACAACCATTAGCCAGTCTGTGGTCTACGCACGCCCCTTTAATCCATAGGTGGGGTAGAGGGATTTGATACCACGCATTGAGCTCCAATGATTAAATCCATGTGCACATGGTTACAGTTGGGCCCACTTGTGCCTATTAATCCATTTGAAACTGGAGCTAAACTTCAGATCACCACTTGGACATTCCAAGACACACTGATCAATCACAGAGAATGTCAACCTGGAAGCACTCAGAACCCCAAGCAAACCATTTCCTGAAGCCTTACCTCAACCAATCGCCCGCGCCAGACATTTACTTTTTTCTTAGCAATGCTATCCTATGGGCCGTTTGGGCCATTACAGATAATAATTTATGGAGTCTGGTTTCAAACGTATGGTCTGTAGTGGAGTGTCTGATAGGTTCTTGTGGGTTCGTGACAGGAAATAAAGATTTACAACCAGAGTAGAATTCTTTTAAGACATGCCAGCGTTAGGTGGGTTGTTGTTATTCCAAAGTCAGAAAATTCCACCTCCGCCCCAAAAACACATCCTGTAAGTCCATATCCACAGTACATATCAGAGCAGGAGCTCTGCCTCAAAGAGTTTAAGATCCTTCGACCATATAAGTATCAACACTAATGGAAAAGCATAAATGCCAAACACAAAAACACTTTAATTTGATATGGAAGAAGCATGAAATAACAGCAAATTATCTAATGTGTTCAATCTTGTGAAATAAACAATTTTTATTTTAAGAATTTCAAGAGAAGTCAGCTGCCAGGAAACTAGTTTGTGTTCTCTGCAGTGAAGACGACTCATCTCTGTGTTCAGTGGATGATATATTGTTATTGTTCCACAGCACTTCTCAAACAAGAGGAGACAACAATAGAGGGAAGAACAGGTTCTGAGTATGAATCACTAACACTACAAAAATACATGGTTTATCGGCTGGTCAGCAGCTGCTCAGACCTTTCTTCATTACAGAAATGCAAAGGCAAAGACCTTTGTCAATGCTTTGGGTGAAAGGCAAACTAAAGGGGCTTTACTGCTTCCACCCTCTCCTTATTTCATCTCTCACCACCCTTTCCGTTTTCCTCTCTCTCTCTCTCCTCCTATTTCTCGCACACTCTCTCACACTAAAAGTACAAGGGACTTGAAAGACCTGTTTCAGGTGTTTGAACTCATCATTACCAGCTCCAGCCTGGGGATCTGCTCAACCTGACAGCC
This sequence comes from Limanda limanda, assembly GCF_963576545.1. Lineage (NCBI taxonomy): Eukaryota > Metazoa > Chordata > Actinopteri > Pleuronectiformes > Pleuronectidae > Limanda > Limanda limanda. Next base: position 20,414,877 of record NC_083638.1, read on the forward strand.
TTGTTGATAGATTGCAATTGTACAGCCACAATTGATTGACTGCACCTCACTCAATGTAATATGCATTTGTTGGAGGTTACAGGTAAAGGGAAGGGCAATAATGACTTTGCTTCTTGTCCTTTGGCAAATTACCCTGTAGAGACTCTGACGGACACGTTACCATATTGAAGGGGGGAAATGATACTTTTGTGGATATTCTGCTTACCAAGCAGAAGAAGGTTCTGGTTTCCCTTTTAATCAAATTTCAATTATTCCAATGGAGGAGAGGAAACGCACTCGTTTTGTAGCAGGCTCTCTGTGTTCTTTAAAACCAGTATTTTCCTCCAGCAGCTCCAGGTAATTAATCATCCATACATGTTTTAAAACATCAGCGACTCTCCTCGCTCCGTTCTCTCAGTCAGTACTTTGTCTCTGTTGTCCCAGTGTGTGAGTGATTACCACCAGACTAAATATATTACATATTCCAAAGTGTGGAAAATACACATATGGCGTGGTCTTTGAAACAGCGTTTTTATTTGAAGCATAAGCGGAAAAGAAAAAGAGGCTGAATAGAGTACGACTTCCAATGTACAGGTGCAGCTAACGAAGTTGTAAGAAAGGAAGGGGGAAACGTACAGTCGCGGGTCAACAGTTTTCACAGTTTTTTTAACAAGAAGAAAGAAGAAGAAATACCTAATTGCCAAAGCTGTGTGTATTAGGCATCATTTTGCTGGCTGGGAAATAACTTGGCTGTATTCAACCAATTGATTTTCTTGGGTTGGTATTTCTTGGTGGTAATGGTATTTATACTGATCAACTTCAAAACAAATCTTAAATCACCATTGAATAGGAGCCGTTCTTTTTCTATGTCGCAGATGCTTGGCCCTTTTACAGGCTCTCACTCACTGGACCACTCCCTCCTCCTTCGGCGCAGGCCAATGAAATTTGCATGTCCTTTTATGGTCAAATCAGGATCGACCAGCAATCCCACTTAGCTGGATTAAGTCCACTGCAACCCCAACCAGGACACTCTCAGCACAACAAATCAGACTTTGGTCAAGGAAGGCCTTTACTCCTCTCTGAGGCTGCACTGACCCTGCTGTCCTGGTCTAAGTGTTGCAGGTCCTGAATCAACCAGTCCTCTCTCCATTTGCAGCTCTCACAGCACTAACTCTCTATGAATGAACCAAACTCTGATGGGTAAAGTTGGACAAAAACTTCCGCAGGCCTTTAATAGGGAATTCAACAGGACCCTCCTTTCTTCCAACTATAGCACCTTCCAATTGCTATTCCGTTTTCTATTACAGTTAAAGAGAAGAGGACTGATAACTGGCTGGCTCAAAAACTATAAAAAACCTTAACTAAATAAACAGGGGATTGAAAGCAAACTAGTTTATTTTATTAATTAGTGATAGAGAGAAAAACTTTGCTGAATCCTGGCAGATTCTTCACTGTCATCAAAATCTTTTGAGGCAACAACTGATCCTGTAAAATAAAATTAAAATTATAAAGTTGTGCAGTCTTACTGTTGCAGGAAGGAATGACCTGCGACAACTCTCCATCAGACACAGGAGCTGCCCAGTGCTGTGATGGTGCCATGCAGGGGGTGGGACTGGTTGTCTATCAGAGAAGACAGCTTCGCCATCATCCTCCTCTGTCCCACCACCTCCATTGGGTCAGGGGGGTCCCAGGACCAAACTAGCCCTCCTAATTCATGTACTGACATTAATACCTTTATAACCTTAACCATACACATTTAATCTGTTTACACAGGCTTTAGATCAACTTAACTGTACCATATAATTGCCATGTTACTACAGGTATGGACGGTGTTTTTAAAGGTGCATTAACCTGTAATTACACTTATACAATGACAGTTGCACAACACACGCTAGAAATACTCAACTTGGGTGCACATTGCATGATGGTGGTCATATCATGGGATGAGAGGCTGAAAACAGGTTACATGAAACCTCTTGAGAGCTATGTCTGCTTCATGAGATAGAAACAGCTTCCGCAGCAGATTACTTGGCGTGCACACAGAGGTGCAGACACATGGCTCCCTCTTAGTGATACTCTCATACTTTGCACACTAGTTCCTGTTTCTAACAATACCACCATAATTCTTTAGTTTCATCAAGCAAGCTTGTGGAGCAGAGTGCATCTAAATCAAGCTTCTAAAAGCTCACAAGTCTAAGATGTTTCCTGGGTTATCTGACAAAGACAAGAGGACACAATGAGAGACAGATCAGTTTCAATTCCATCTGCTTCTCCTCTTCCTCCCTTTACAGTGTTTTATCTCATGGCTCTGCAATTCTGAGTTACAGGACCTGTACCCAGGCCTATCTTCGTTCATAACCGGATCATACCAGGCCAATCTTCCTTCTGAAAAGAGAGGAGGGCCGGAAAAAGACTCCCATTTGCTGACGTCACTACATCAAGAGCACGGGACACAGGGGATGAAGAAGCTTGAAGATTACTCTCTAAAAATACATTTGAATTATGGCTTCTGTATTGTAACCTCCTTTATTCCAGCTCTGTATGTTTTATTGTTGACTGTTTTTTTTTCTACATGTGCCCCATTGTCTGCATTAGGAAATAGATAATGTGAAAAGTGCTGTTATACTGTTAAATGTGAGTTGACTTTATGATTAAGTCTACTGGTGTACATGATGGTACTTGGTTAATAATATACTTACATAAACATATTATAAAAGGTGTGGCCTGGTTGCACATTATTGTTTTAAGCCTCGGCATTTGCTCCATTTTACTGGTCTCGGGGGACAGCGGGCATGGAGTACTAATTGGTTCCAGAGCGAACCATAACACAGACTTTACCAACGACTGTCCGCCTTCATCACCACAGGACCGTAACAGTGTTTTGCAAACAACACAGTGAGTCTGATAAGAGGCCAGGTGGGTAATTGATGTGGTTACTAAGTGGCTAATATGCATTCTTTATGCATACCAAAGTAGTCGGAGGGAAAGATAAGGGGTAAATTGAAGAGGGTTGGGGCAGAATTACAGTCATGAATGACAACATGAAACTAAAATTGAGTCTAAAGGGCCCAACATTCTTAGAGAAGACTCATTAATAAGGCGCTTAAGGACTTTAACTTGAATTAGAACTGAGTGTAAGGGCTGGGCAATATGCCAAATATGTTATTGCGATAATAATTTTTTCAATAAAAATACATATCACAATATAAATCAAGTAAGTATTTCTTCTGAGCTTCAGGATGTACTGAAGCCAAAAGTTCCTTTTATTGGTTATATAACATTTTATAGGTAAGTTGCAACTTTCTTTCCCGACACTTTCAACCAACCCTGCTTTGCATTTTGTGGGGAAACTAAGTGTAGTGTTTGACTGCCCAGTCTGATTGAAGGTTTCCATTTCATCTCATGATGTGTTGCACTATAACAGCAACCAGCAGAGATGTCACAGTGTAGAAACATGTCCTTTACAGGCAGAACAAAGATGTCCAACCACTGGAGGCTAGTAAAACAAAGTGTGTTTTGCCGCTGTTTAGTTGTAAAGATAGACATATTAAAGTTTTGAAAAAAAACATTTAGATCTGTTCATAAGCCGATTGTTACGTGTGAAGAAATGAACATCAAGGTTTTTCCATTTTGACACTGCGACACATTTGAGATAATCTCATCAGTTAGTTGTCTAACTTCTTTAATAACAACAACAAATTAAACTACACTGAAAGTAATAAACCACTAAATAAAATTTAAACTAAATTTTGCTCAGTAGGTAAAATGAAGATAGCAACTAAATGCCGACAAAGCAGTAATTGTTTAGATTACTCTCTAAAAAACATGAAGCAAGATTTGGAGCCATACAAACAGCTGGAGTGATTATTTCCCGTGTAAGGACACATGGCAGCTGCGCTATTATCATACATTGCCTGGCTGTCTGATGTAAGGAATGAAATGTTGCACCGTGACAAGAGTAAGAGCAGGGATGATGACTGGAGACATTTGGGTTAGTTGTTGGGTAAATACAGCAGATATGATAATAGCATCACAGTGAGACTTCATCTAAGTACCGCTGTCATTGCACATTGTATTTGTGCTAATTGGCCAAAAATATAGGGTATCAGGTGCTGTGGGAGTATCCTATAAACCTAATTTACAGATGCTATTACCGTTATCTCCCACAGCTCAGTATAAACTGTGAGTAAGAACCACTCTCTTAGGAATTTTGAAGCCTATTTCCTGACAAGCGATATGGGGCCAAATTAATGGACCTTGGAGTTTGATTTTAAGCAATTTAAGGCATTTACTGATTGCACAAACTGATATTTGTTCTGGCAAATTAAAGTAGCCTAAACAAGCTATGTTTGACAAAAGCTTCACAGCATTCAATTGTATCGCATCATTAATAAGAAATATGACAATGTTTGTTTATAAGTTGACTATCAGAGCCACTAGTGGCTAATGAGCTGTGTGCAATTTTCCAGAGAAGTGAGATCCGCAAAACATAACGTAAATCAAGTTTTAGCAGAGGGCAGCAATTGGCGCTGCTACACTCCAAATGGCAGTGTATGCTTGGTCAAGTTCAAAACATATAGAAAGGTTTATCTATTCGCTTCATACTAAACTGGTTTACAAATTGCTGTTACAACAGTCAAACCCCAGCATTCATCAGCATATCCATCATTCTGTTCAGGTTGTTTTACCACAGAAAATTTTATATTTTGTCGCATCCCTATCCATCCTTCCTTCTCCTTCCCTAAGGACAGGTCAAATTGTGATTATTTGAAGAAGGTACCATGCAGGTATTCTACCGATACTTCTTTTTATACGTGCATTCCTTTCAACTGGTTTTCCTGGCATGGTTCCGAGCTGCCTTGCTAATGCTTGCTCTCCCTTAGGAGCACATCTGCTGCTTTAATGCTCCACCAGAGTTTATGGAGGTCTCAGCACAGGCCATAGCTGCACCTTCAGACTCATCCAAACAAGGGGAACAGTACTTGTATTGTAAAAGAAACTCGTGACATAAATGTATCTTCTGTCTTAACCTTAAATTCATATAATGTGGCTGGCAAAACTCAACCAAGTGTGTTAAAGTCGTGCTCAAGGTTAGATACAGACAGTGGGAAGGAAATGCAGGGGTTAGGAAAAAGGTAATCAGGTGGAGGAGACATTAGGAGCAACTATTAGATAAATGTAGGGCACAAAAAAAGGGACAGTAAAAGAATGTGTTAAAAAACAGGACACAAAGCAAACAATGTCTTGCAGTCAATTCCTCTTTGAGAATAAATAATTACTGAGGCCACCTGTGCCAGATGCTGACTAGGATCATTAGGCGTGTGGCTAAAAGAGAGGTGCTTACCCAAAGTGGAGAGTGGTGTACCAAGCCCACCTGCCCAGGGATAAGAATCTCTCTGGGACACTTAAGCTGAAAGGATAGAGGGCTGAGCCTCTCTTAAACAGATGAAGCTAAACAAAACTAAAGCTATCTATCAGTGTAGCAGCCACTCGACTTGTCACTCTTCTTGGTGCCTCCTCCCACTATAACCATTCATCTGCGGCAGCACTATCAGCCCACACAAAGCAAATCAGATGCATGAATCAGGACGAGCAGTATGGCTGAAGTAAGCCAAAAATGACTTCTCCAGCTGGCCAAGAGGACAAATTAATATAGAGTTGGACACCACTTGAGAGTTGCCATTTGACTTTCATTGCACTTTGGGTTATGTTGAACCAAACAAACTTCAAAAGGTGTGCTTTATGCTATGTTTGTTGTGGCTTTGTAAAGGGCATTTCCATTTGAGAGAACATTGATGTCATTGAAAGTATGAGCAGCAAACACCTCTGAATGACCTCGCAATCACACCATTATCCAATCACTGCTGCCTCCCAGGAAATTTGTTAGTTTTTACTCACGATCGGCCATGAACAAATACAATTTGAAAATGTCTATTTTTGGCTAGCACTAATAACTGGTGCCATCTCTATGCCTCCACACCTTGCAGTATTTAGGTGATTTCTATTCTCCATTCGTCATGTGAGGAACCAACAGCTGAGTGCTTTCCGAACTGAAAGATTGATCCCGCTGTTACTGTGTATCACTGGCAATGGTCCCCTTCACACACACACAACACACAACACACAACACACAACACACATACACACACACACACACAGTCTGTTTCACATGGGGTTAGTTACAGGAATAAAGATACTGTACTTCCCTACAGTCTGCAGAGTTTCTTTTCTTTTCTAAAGTGGTTTTAAAACACAAGTAATTATGCAGATGGGTTCAATTAAATTAATGATAGAGTTGTGTACTATAATTACATCCCTTCTTTACCATTACCACTGTATCTTACTGAAAAGAGAATATGGGGAAAACCTAGAAACCAGCACAATGGGACATTTTGAAACAGACCAAATTGTCTCATTTTGATGGATTAGACACACCTCTCAGATCTGCAGCCTCGGAGGTTTGGTAATTTTGGACCCACATGTGTATTGTTTAATCAGCATTGTTATCATTACCACTCTTCCTCCTCCACTCCTGTACACTAAAGTGCTGAAGCAGGTAAATTACACCATGGAACTTCATGATACTCAAGTGTATCCGTCCATTATGCCAGAAGACTGAATCCAAACCAATAACCCCTAACTATCCTTTAATGATCTCAGCTCAACTGCAATTATGTCCTTAAAATAGATGCACCTTGTAATATCAGTTCAACTGTATGTTTTTGTTTTTTTGAGAGATCCTATAATCTCTCATCCCGTAGATTGATCCGTTTTCTTGTTTTTGTAAAGCTGCAATCAGTGTTAGGCTGACCATTCAATGAAATAGCCATGTCTAATGGGACCATAACGCAGGGCTGAGTGGCTCTATCTTCGAGGGAGAGTCAGGGCTCTCAGCAGCCCCTCAAGCCAACGCCTTGGGTACATTTCAGAGAAAATTGTTTAATATTTTCCACTTATGAATGGCTTGTTGTGATCTCTGAGCAATAGAATTGTGCCATTTTAGTAGTAAACTAGCTTTAGATTCCAGCTTATGATTGAACAATAGACTTATCTTATCATTTATACAATGTTGTCACTACCACTGTAAGAAATAACCAAATGGATAGTCAAGATCAGGGTCAAAGAATGAAAAACTCCCTCCTATAAAGCAATGTTGCATCCACAGTGCACTTCAAATGCTAACAGTCCAGATAAACATGGGAAATAGGTCCTTTATTTCATTTTGTTTTACTTCTGTGCACTGGTCTCTAAGGGGTACTGGCATCGATTGCTGATTTAATAAAAGCTGCTGTTCCTCTCCCCCATTCTTCACTCCTCCTCCAGGTCACTCTGCTTAAAATGCCTCCGTTAATCAGATCTCTGTTAAAAGCCGTAAATAGAATCAGAGCTCTGGTGCCAAGACACACTCTCCTTTACTCCAGTTTTTATTCAGTCATTCCTTTTTCTATGATTTCCCCAACTGGTGTCATGTATTTGGTGGGCTTCCCTTCTGAGGAACATTAACAGGCATCCTTTGTATTAATTCCAGTCCAACACAAATAGCATAAGATTTATTATCTCTCCTGTAATGCAATACAATTTTGTTGACCATTTAAAACGGAAATGTTTATGATACTGTTTTTTAGCACTTACTTGCTTAGATGTCTCAGTTTTATACTATTTCTGGAATGGTGTCCCATCCTCTTCTTACAATCCTATTTATCAGGTGTCTGATTAATGGTTAGAAATTAGGTGGTGGAAGTATAACCATCTGTTAATCCCATTTTACAAGTACACTGTTTTTCTATATGAGAGCAGTAAAAGCGAATTGCTAAATAACTGCAAGCTATGTATGGGTTAATTTTTTTTCAATCAGTAAAATTTTACACAGTAATACTTGACCTCAGTCCGTCATAACAACGTCTCAGTGGGGATTAGAGGCATTAAAGATATGTCCCCTTAAGAAAAACACCCAGGAAATGTTTACCCTCAAAACATTCATGAACACTATAATAACATTTATTCATTACAAAGTACAGGACACTCATAAGGAGAGGGTTTTAAATTATGTGTTACAAATGTATTTTTCGTGCCCAGTTCATTATAGTTTACATATGGAGGGAGTCACCAAAGAAAATCCTGAAAGTTAAGCAGAGGTATGCCTTTACTCAAACACTTAAAAACTGAATAACCTAACACCTGCATATGGAATTACAGTTAAATTTTAGTTACAGTCTAAACCTTGGCTTTAGAACACAATTTGTGTTGGGCCCGATGCAAAGTGGAGGCATTACTGTGAAATGAATCACAAACTGAGAGAGTAAAAAACAACCTGCTATATTGTCCCAAGTATTATCAATGTTGATTCTTTAAATATTTACCTATGAAATGCAATATGAAAGGGTTTTAGTGTCCTAGATGGCTAATGATTCATGGTGGGACCTGGGAACTCCTCCACTAATGTGCCTTGCTGATATTTAAAGGGTTAATCTACACTAAAGCACCTAGAGAGTAAAATTGCTGGTGTTCTCTTTTGGTTGAACATTTTAAAATTGTTGCAGAGCTCATGAAAAAAAAACAATGTTACTTTATTGCTTGTTGTTATGCTTACGAGCAGGGAAAGCGGCTCAATCCACCACTTGATCCCTGAGGGTCTTGTTTAAGTCAGCGAGTGATTGTCAGAGTTTATGTCTATTTTAAGTTGCACATTTCTGAAACGTCTGGTAGTTACCACAGCAGCTGAAGGCCCTTATAGGTAAAGTAAGCACTTTATAAACACACAACCCAGCATTAAAACACACTGGTGAAGCAAATCCCGAATAAAGTTTTAAAGTATTGAAATAGAGGTTGACCCATAGTGATTTAAAGGCCAATATAAATAATCACATGAAAGATCATTCAACCACATCAGACATGAAGCAAAAATGTCATCAATGCTAAAATGCCATCAGGTCTTAAAAACTCTTGCATCTTGGGAAATTTTACTAATCATACCAAAAGCACTTAATTTGATTGCAGACTCCTATCTTGTTTACATTTTTTAACTTCTGCAGTCCTAAACCTCTGCAGCTTATTTGAAATGCTAGGGCCTGCCTGTTGCTCAGCATTCCCATATTTCCCACGATACATTCCACTTCTCAAACTTTCATTTCCAGATTTGAGTGTTGGCCTGCAGGGCCCGACCCAACCATTATGCTCGGACTTTGGAAGATAGCTTCTCAAGTCATATAAGGCTCTTGTCACTGCCGTTCTTTCACCAGGGGAACAAAACCGTCCATTGACCCTGCACATCGACAGCCCAAATCAGCACTTCAATTTGATATGTCACTTCCCCAAAAAGAGAAGCTCTAGCAATGTAGTTCTCTGCTGAACTTCCACTTCTTGAAGGCATCTCTCTCTTTTGTTCAAACTCTCTTTAAAGTTTGAAGTCTAGCCAATTACTGACTTCACAATTTTGGAGCCCAGTAAGCTGAACCCTCCCTCAGGGTCTGCATTCGATTCACTATAATATGTTTTCAGGATTCCACCTTTGGCCTAACATATATCATAATGTCCCTATTGTGTGCACAAGCTTTCTTCTTCATTAACCAGTTGTTTTGGGGGATTGTGTATCCATGGTTTGTGTGTCTATGAATCATTTGTGTTGAATCCTCAATTAAAGGTGTGCATCACGTTTTTAGTATGAGTGGAACATGATTTGCCACCCAAAAAAACACTTAAATGGGCATACAAATCCTGATAAGTTATTTTATAAAGGATGAAGGATCCTTTAAGGTGAGACTTTACTTTTCTTTGCAGCAGATAAGCAGCACTTAGACTGCTACAAGGGCCAATCATCACATTGTTCCTGATGAATAGACAGCCAAAATGATTATGCACTCTATAAAAACTCTTAATTAGCACAGTCTCTTCTCAATCAAGTATCTAAATTACATTTGTACAGTTCAGTGATTACTGACCAAAAGGAGGATTCTGGAGCTATAATGAATACACCAGCCTATAAATGGTCCCATCGAATGGATGACCACTCACTGAATGAATCATGTCCTAATAATTAAATTGTATGGTATACCAAGAGTGTTAACTTTAGTGGATGCACATTGAGTGGTTCTGACTTTTCAATAGGCTTTTAAAGAAATTAAGTGATGGACTTGGACAATAATTTCTCTTTTCTGGGTCATTGATTGTTCTCTTTTTTGGCTCCTCCAGACCAATTTTGCTTGAGCCCTAAGAATTGCACGCAGGGATGATTACATCCTCCGACAAATCAAGGCAATAAAGAGATTGATGGTGCTGAGCTGTCAGAGATGTTACTTTTGAAATTTGTATATTAACTTATTAACTTAGTCACAGAAATTGTTCAAGATAGGATACCCACATTAAATCAAATGACTGTCCAGGCGGAGGTTAGCTGGTCAGCTAAGTTTTCCTAGATTTCCAAAGCTGGAGATGGCTCTTAGTAAGTAAGGAGTGGTGTTTGATAATTAACTTGCAGATTGGTAAGTAAACCACTTTTAATGCTAAATAGGGTACAATTTCAAATAGCTCCTCTAAATCAAACAGTGCACAGGGATACAAGAATCCTGCTAATGTCTGTGTTTAACCTGTAAAGTAGCTATTCCAGGAGGCCGAAAACACAAATATTAATAAGCTCTACACAGAAGCTGAAAAAAGAATCAGACAGTTATTATGATACCTGGAATTTAATTATTTACCAGTCCAAAAGAGTCATGATAAATTTGTAGCAAAAGAAACATTTGTTTAACACACTGCAACTGTCAAAACAGGGAAATTAGTCACATTACAGAAAGCTTTTTCTTTTTATTACGTGTTCATTTTTCTTTACTTTATCCTTGGAGAACTAACAATTTGCTGCAGTCTGTTAGCATCCAGCTATTAATCAAGTGGGTGCTGAACAGCCTGCAGGATTGTTATGATTTAAGGGCTATAATACCATCTTCTCGCTCTGCTTAAGCTCCTACATTCCATTTGTTTCAGTTTTACTAAACAACCTGTCACCACGTCATAATATTAGTCCAAAAATTGAAGTTAATTAGCATCAACCTTCCCTCCTTTATTCACCTAGTGCCTATTCCTTCCCCGTGCCATGCATTTGAAAATTGAAAACCACCATTACTGCCCTTCTAAGACATTTTAGCTATCTAAAAATGGGTTTTACTCATGCCATGTTTCCTCCTGATCAATAAACAGAACTGTAGGCTAGTGCCATATATCACCTCCAAAACGGCCTATACCTGCCTCTCCTGATGAGTGATAGATCGCCCATGCAGTGTGCAATCTAAAATTACTCATAAAGACTGCAGCCAAATCAGAACCTTCCTCCTTTGAATCTAGTACATATAATCAAAAAAAAGGCTTCCTGGAGTCAACCAGCATGTGACAGACAAGCTTTTCTAAGCACAAGGCCGGGGTACTGCGAGTGCCATGAAGCTTATTTTATAGGGTTCATGATAGATGTTGTTTAGAGGGATTTAAGCGGCCCTTATGCTGGTGTCAGCATCTGACCCCTCCGCAGTGATAAAGCTATCAGAAAGAGAGAGTAGAACCACAAGTGAAATATGGAGGGAGGCACACGTGTGCCAGATAAACTCCTGCATACTGGGCATCCACCCAGCTCTGTGAGGGGAAAGCCTTCAGTCTTATCTGCATAAAACTTAAGTGGGGGGGGGGGATTGGAGGGTGGGTGGGAAAAGTCTAGAGAGTGGTTTCAAAACCTGAATTCAAATCAGGAGCATTTCGCAGGACAACTAAGTCTTTACTATATAACTAGATTACTATTAAAACTAACAAACGAGAATGAGGTGCCTGATAAAAGTTGGAAAAGGCTTCAAAGAGAATTCAGTTTCTTTTTAAGATGCAATTTAAAAGACAAAAAACTAGAGGGCCCTAACTTAGGATCTCAGTTGCCCTGGCCTCATAGCATACAATGGCTAAAATTTGTATTGGTGCCACATAAAACCATAAACATAATCAGTAAAAACGTAATTTCTGTTAAATTTACAGAGGTGCATCAAACACCCTCAAAGCATTTGTATCATTTATTTGAGTTTTGATTTTCCTGAGTTACGACAGCAATTGCATTTAAGTATTTATAATACCTATGAGTTGTGTCTGTAAATGCTGTAGGTGTTGATAAGAACGCTGAATCAAAGAACCGATGTCCTGTTTTAAAATACTGTTATATACCGGTCCATTTACAGCAGGATTTGTCCTTGCATCTCTTAATTCTGCAGCTCATGTTTTTATATTTTCTGTTTAAAAATCTTGACTCTGTTGATTCCTAGAATTCCTAGATTGCTATCCAACACATTCCTGCCACTACGACCAACCACAATCATTTAGAATTACTTGTGAAGATGGTCACATTCATATACATTGATCAGTAACTGGCGGCTATGTTCCTCCCTCTTTGACTTCGGTTAGAGATGTGGAAAGAGCAAGTCAGCCGTGCAGGTTTTAAGTGCTCGACTGCATGTCTGAAAAATTGTGTTCAGCCATGATATTACTCTAAAGCATCAAGGCTCAAGCTGATACATAGACAGCCTACTGTGGCCAATTACTATTACACCCGTTTTTATAGTCCATTAGAATCAGCTAGACCGATTCATCCACTTTCTTGAACTTGCAGACCTCTTGGGTTGCAGTAAACTGGAAACGTTTATTACCCTCAATCCAGAGGCCATGTTGTCACACTGCAGCTCTGTCAGTCAAAATAACTGCAAATTCTTTAATTCCATCAAATCATCTTATATTATGCCCCCTTGTATTAATCTCCAAATTAAACAATAATGAAGTAATAATTTGGAACAGAAAATGTATCCTAATGAAAAAAAAAACATACCATGTCCATGACCATGTACCGTGTTCTAACCAGCCTGAAATGAGCCAAAAGACAAAGAACAGGAAACGAGAAGTTGTATTGCTGATAAGGAAAAGTGCTGGCACAAAAGTATTCTTCATCCTAGAGGTTACTCTGTTAGGAAGGTAATACAAACCCAATGAGACATTAACCTCACCCTCCCCTCTCTCCTCCAAGCCCTATAATACAGACACTGCCCCAAAAGAGTAGTTGGTGTTGTCATGTGAAATTGTGACCTATTGGTTGTAATCAGGAAATGCGACAGGCCAGCCCCCCCTCTCAGAGCAGGTCACCTCTACTCCCCCGCCCTCACTGCCCTGATCTGTTCAGCTTTCATGAGGCCCATGTTTTATTCCCCATTTCCGTCCACTTACGTTGGCCCTGTCATTTTTCACCCTGCTGACTGATTACTGGCTACACTGTTGAGCCAATCTCCCCTTACAGCTCCTTGTCTTCTCTGACTTTATAACATTATTACATGTCTTTATCACCGCCATCAATACTCCTGGCCCCATGGTGAGCCGTTTCAACATCCAGTCCAGACACAAACACCATAAGCTTGGCCCACAAATCTTCAACACACACTACATTACAGCGTATAGAGTATTGTTGGCCGAACAGAGACCTGAACCAATACAAGCGTAACTAAGTTAAGGTACTGTGAATTCAGCATTATCCGCACTTTATTTACAATGCCCCAGTAACCTCTGTTGACCTCTCTGTTCAACCACGGATCACGTTTTTTTTCAATGTGGATGCACAAAGTAGAGAGTGAAACGAGAAGTTTGAATAAACCAAGCTGTGCTGAAGTTGTATTAAAAATCATAATCCTATGACTCAATTTAGAATATTTACTACAGGTGCCAACTTCAGTTACTTTGAATTCTTGACATCTTTGATTAATACGGTTTGATTTCACAACCACTGGCCTCCACTTCAATGTGAGCGGGATGATAGAGAAAAGCTGTGTCAGTCCCGCCCCTACGTGTTCTATTTCAACACAGTGTTTGACAAATATTTGCAATTACTGATAACAAAACGCATTAAGAGCTGCATTGATTGCACAGACAGAGAACATCCTCATTAGACACACTTCTTTGTAAAACCACTGGTAGCAGTAACTGGACATTATCTACTGAACAATAACAATTCAACTCAAAATGCATAATTTACATCACACATTTTTATGAGCTTCATAATTAACTAATTATCATTATTTACACTGCACTTTTCACAATAGAGCCGTCTCAAATATGCACTGCAAACATATACTTAAACAAGAAATGTTGTCAAAGTAACAGGCCTCTATAATATGAGGAAAACGTAGCTGTGACTATTTAAAATGTCCTGACAAACTAATGTTAAGCATCCTATTTTAGTTAATGTCAAACATCCCTAATTATGTTTTAAAATTAAATATGTGATGGAACTACGCTTCTTGCAGTAGCATATGATCAATATGTTTTCCCACATTATACATTTTATCCACAGTTTTGTTGATCCTCTCATTGAGTAATTTCCTCCTGCTTTGTGTGTTATAAAGTAAATGAGGGGTAATTCAATAGAGAAGAAAAGGGAAAGGAAAGATGTCACCCAACAGGATGCTGGAGGGTAGTGGAAATCAACAGGCTTGCTTCTTATAGAGGCAAATTGTAATTACATATCATTGTGGAAAGTCCTGTAACTGTTAAATCATTAATAAAAAAATATAAATAAAGTCTAATGATTATTAATCACAAAAGTTCTGATCAGTCAGGAATGAGTTTTAAATATTCATTGCTATTTATAGACGCCTCGGCTAAAACAAGAAGCTTAATTCTTCTTTATAAATAGTCATACATATATTCAGATATTATAATCTTGAGGGAAAACTAATTAAAATATGCAATAATTAGGATCAGTGCATGACGAAATATTGGCCACCAAAACTCTTCTTGGAAGGGACATGCCCCCAGACCCCCCCTCGCCTACTACTCCACATCTTTGTGGTTATCCCTCTGAAGTGGTGAAGGTAAGACAAGGGATAAATGTGAAAAGGGGATATAAAATTTACAGCATCTGTACGTACGCTATTCCACATGTATAAGAGTATATATTATAAGAACACCATTCTTCCTGTTTTGTTTCTTTAATTATCGTCACTGCTCGCTAACAACAATCATCATTTTAGTAGTCTCTTTTTCCCCTGTGAACAAACCTCAAATTAACACCGTAAATGTCTTCTCAGAGTCAATGTAGTTAGTCAACACTTCAAAAGACACTGATTTCAGATAGAAAGAGGACATGGATAATCAAGTGATGACAAAGGGAGAAAAGCTGAAATCCCAAACTAAAATTCTTATCCCATCCTAAATTAATCTAACAAGTCCTTCACCTTTTCATAAAAGAGTGAAAGACGGCAAAGGTTCACATACTTGACACTGGTTTCTCAGTCTTGTTAAAGTCTGCAGTGTAAACAGCTTTTATCAATATTACAGATCCCTGTTGACTGAGTTCTTACTCCAAGGGCAGATTTCACTTCATATCTACAGTATGTTCACACAGGCTACTGAAGTGTGTTGCTGTGACCGAAGGTGGTCGTCGTAAGGATGTATTGTTGCAGCTTAGTTCACTTTATACTGTTTGATATAACATGTACTGTAATCAGTGAAACACTGTAATGCTTTGTTTCAGTTAAGGTACGGACACTGATAAAAGATAACCTTGTTATGAATTATTTTTTTTAAATGAAGTGCAATTTTCTTGTGAAAGAAAAGCTAAATTAACAAACCTTTTTACTTGAAGTTTAGTGACAATGATCAAATTGAACAATAATTAAAACGATAAATTGAATGATTAACATACAAACTCTGGTGCGGCTCTCCATACTACATAGAAATCTGAACATATCGGAGAGTGCCAACCACTGAGAGGGTTCCATAAAAAAACTGGATTGTAGTTTAAATCGATGTCAGTAACAGCTGTAACATATTTTAGACCATGCATTTAAATTCCCCAATGTTCTGTAAGTAGTGGGAAGAAGTTACCACTCTTCAGCAGTCAAGTATGTGTGTTTATTCGTATTCATTTAGAAATGCTAAATGAAAAATTAGAAACAATTATCTATGTTTTACGGTTATTTCCCTCAAATATAATTGAAAATGCATGTGTGTATGTGTGCATTATTGTAAGTTATTTGAGTGCAGTCATGCATGCCTGCCCCTGGGTGGGTGCAAGGGTGTGTCTGGGTGCGCATGTGTGTGTGTGTGTCTGAGTGTGTCTGAGAGCACATGAGCTGGAACACATACAGTAATTTGATTGAAATGGGGAATTTTACCATGAGTGAAGCGTAGTGTCAGTCTCACAACAGGCTGCCTCAGTGTCAGAGGAGCACTGCACTGGTGGCAATTACTATTGACATCATGCTAATTGTAGCTGAATAATTAATCCTTACCATTACGGAGCACAAGGACCTGAATAGGTGAACTAGATGTGGCAGAGCTGAACTCACAGCAGAATGGTGACTAATTGGAATTAGGATCATTTTGTTGATTGGACGATCATATTTCCTATTTCCTACAATATTTTTGTTTAAGGAGACACAGTGGCCATAATTGGACTCAAGACCATCTCCTGCCAATTAATAACAACTACAGAATTAATAAAAATACCTGCACACTGATCTTGAAGCTGAATACATAAACATAGGCCAATTAGTGGACGTGCAAAATTGATAAAATCTCATGAAACAATATACTGTACTCTGTGCATGTGATTATCCTCAGTGAAACTCAGTGAAATGTACAGCACCTGTCTGCCCTCTACTGGACACTTTAAAGTTGTCTTACCTCTTGCAGAACAATGTGTTATCAAACACATTTTAATTACAGCTATTATATTGAGTTTTGGGGTTTTGACGCCAAACTAAAATGGCTTAATACAGGAAAGTAGAAGGTTAACTGTTAGTGAAACTGCTTTGTACTGCTGGTGAAAAACAGGTGATAACAAATGATAGGATACTTTGAGTTATGGCAAGTGCTTCCCAATGGGAAAGACTTGTCAGTAAACTGTCAGTAAACTTGAGTAATAATCTTTTAACATGTCAAGGTCCGGAAAGACATCTCTCAAAGACAAACCAGGGTATCACAGATAGTTTTAATATTACTCCAATAAAATTTGTGAAAGAATTGACTTCACCAGTATGAAAATTTAAGAAATCATGTATATTCTCATGGAGCTCTATCAGAAGCTTCAGTCAGGATATCAGAAAGTTGACTCAGACATAACTGTAAATACAAGAAGAACATTGTGCATAATTGACAAGAAAGGAGTTTCCCGAACCACTTTAAAGAAGCGAGTGGTGGATTTACAATTCGGAGCTACCAGACCATCTTTCAAACGCAACACATCTGAGAGCCTCATGGATCAGTGTTTGTAAGACAACGTTGCCATCTAGTGAGTAGCACAGCAAAATCCTTTTTGACCCAATACATTCTATTGTTAGGACCATGTCTCCTGCTACTGATTCTTTTACGCATCACCTTAAGTGAAACAGATTTTCTGACATCTCTTCAGTTGTTCAGTTCTTTTTTAATTTTATTTTGAAAATAGATTGTTGAAGTGCTTTGTTTAAATTAATGCTTTCAAGTATCTGTGTTTTGTATTGAACATCTGTGCAACTGTAGCATATCCCTTAATGAGGTACCATGATAATTTGATTTCATTAATGTTTCCATCTTGCTTAGTGATACTACGTTGAGCTTTGTTGCCCTGCAGATGGCATCACCTGTGAAACTAAAAATGACATACTTTAAATACTAAAATGTTCAAAAGGTTTAATCAAATTTCACAAATCTCCTTAAAATTGAGGGAAATGTGAGATAATACCCAATATACCAGAGTTCACTTTTGATTAGGAACAGTCCATTGTTAATACAAAACAAATTAAATAGCTGCTCTATTAGTTTTAACCTATTTGATCATTCTTTGAAAGTAATAACAGCTTTTAGATCAGACACAGACAATATATCATGAACAAAAACCAAGTAAAACAAGTGTTGAAAGAGTTGAGAAGCATATTTTGTATGTAGAACAATTATGTGATCAGTTTCCTAATTGACATATCGGCTTCTTATGGCCTCTGTCACCTAAGACCTCCTCACTTAACCTCAGCAACAGAATACCTTTGCAAACCACTTGTAAAAAGTAAGTGTAAGGCAGTGAAGCTTAATTTGATATGTGCCACTCTCCTCATCAATATCACACAGTAAATGTCCAAGCAAACAAAGCACAAAGTTTAAATGCATCATCTGCACACAACACAACAAAAAACATGTTTCAACAATCAGACTATGAACACAAGCCAACACATCAGCTGAGAGAGACTTGACATAACATTTAATATTTACCAGCTTAAAGTTAGAGTTCATATTTAACAGTCGGACAACTATACCTTGATCTGGCATTTTCTTTGGTTTAGCACTATTTTTTAATCTTAACTATAGTTGTGACCATACGTTTATAAATAATATCATGGCACCATCTAGAGGACGACGTGTGCTATGACATTAGTCAGTCCGTGACTGTGGTGCAAATATATATATTTTTTTACCATTATAACTAATTTTGTAAATAAAAGAACAAATGAAATGTATGCTTATGACACCGTTTCAAGTCGAATTTGATTGTCAGGGCTAATGGACACTTGGATGACACCACAGCAGCAGTATGGAGGCATTTGTTGTTTGTGTTTCTGTTGTTTTTTTCACGTTTGAAGAATCAGTCGACATTTACTTTAATCGTTGCGGGTTTGGCTGCAACACTGTTTAACCCTGAAACTCCAAAAGTGTTTTGTGGACTCAAACACTTCACCCACCCCTCACCCATGCACTGATCCTAGGGGTGAAATTGACATAGTGAAACCAGCCTGAGGCCCTGGATACAGCACTTTGTCCAGTTGGGTGCAGCATTCATCCAGCCTTGAACATTATTTGTTACAGGTTGCTTTCTCTGTCTGGAGAGCCTGTATATGTATCTGTAGGGGGGTGTTAATAATTCTGTATCAGCAGAGATGGTTGAGACTGGGTCTTGCAAGTGGGAATGCACACACTACAAAACATACAAATAAATAAATACCAGTATTTATTTTAAGTTTTGCTGACCCTGCAGCTTTGGCAGACATCCACGGATACCAATACAAAATAGTTCCCATGCCTGGTGCAAGGAGTGATTCATGATGTATTAATGTGCTCAAAGGCACATTACTGATTAGGTTTTTTTCTTTCATTTGAACAAAAAGTAAAATCTTGTTTCTGATCCTGTTTTAAAAAGCATATTCACAAACTTAGAAATCAAATTCTTTGGGAGAAATGTCTGAATATGGGGTTCTGCAAAATTAAAGTGTGGGTAATGGGGTTTTGAAAATAGCAGAAATGTTAAAGTTGAACTATGATTTATATGTACTGCAAAAAAGACACCCTATTCATTCAACTGAAGATATGAGTAAATATACCAAAATAATTCACAAAATGTCAAACCTTGAAGCAAATATAAAAAAAATTCCATCACTTTTCTGCAACGTCTACTTCATCAAGGTTTTTGAAATAATAAACTAGTCCATAACATTTCAAAAACATAATAGTCACATCAGTCAAATCATTTGTTTTTTTGCAAAGAGAAATCTGACAACACAAAGTCAAGCTTCTCTGATGACAACGAGAAAGAAAGATGATCAAGTTCTGTGAGCCAACACACAGTCACCGGAAATCTGAGACAGTGGCAACCCATATAAACATCATGCTTTGCCAAAAAATTACAAATATTCAGTGCAGAAATACATTTGGAAATATGATGTGGCTTCTTGGTACTTTAATAGTTGTACGCATTAAAACAGGTTTCCACCTGTGCAATCAAAAATCATAAGAAAGAAAGCAACTTCCTCTGTGCACACAGGTGAATGAGTCACGAGACAGCTGATGGAGGAATTGTGTCACCTCCATCAAACCTGGATTCACCGGCATCTTCATTTACACAGGACACAACTTTTAGTCCCAACACTTGTCCCACCAAATAAATAAACCAGCAATCAACAGTATGAAAACAAAAAAATTGCTTATTATAGTGCTTTGTTTTAAAATTAATGTTTTTAAATTGACTTTGTATCAAACATCTGTTTAGCTGTGGCAAATCCCTCAATGAAATGCCATGTTCATTCAATTTAATTCATCTTTCCATCTTACTTGGTGATATTGCATTGGGCTGTGTTGCCTGTGCTGCAGATGGCTTCACATGTGAATCTGCTAATTAAATACTTAAATACACATTTTACACAAAAATCCTCATAAAAATTGTATGAAATGTGAAATAACTTCCAGCATAGCAGAGTTGCCAGTTCAGGAAGGAATAGTCTAGACATGTTGTAAAGGGCGTGCTTGTTCTTCTTTGCTGTCCTCCATCACAACAAAGCAGGCTGTGGTCCTGGTGTACTGTAGTCCTGGTGCCCATAGCCAGCATAGCTCCTCTTGCTGCCCCCACCATTAGCACCGCTGTCACTAGCATCCACGTTAGCTCCACGATATTAGCATGAAGCTAACTTTAGTTCCACTGCCTTGTTGTTGTAGTTTCCAGTCTCTGAAATGACGTGTTCTCAGGTGTCCTCAGATGAAGGCGGCTGTGCTTCTTCATTGGGTTTTTTGTTGGGAAAACTTCGTGTTGGTTTCATTTCCAGTGACTCTTCAACCAGTCACACCTTCTCCACAGAGTGGGGTCCTCAATTATCAATATCACATAACACCTGTGCTTCTGCCAGGTGAGGTGTCAAACTGGTCAAAATGGCTACAACGCAAAAGTCCATTAAGCAAACACAATCACTGTTTGAACTTTTTCTTATCTGCAGATATCATATTGTAATTAAAATGCTTAAAGTCCTCTTTAGGGTTTTCAAAGATATGTTTTCTTGACAGATCTGAAGATCCGGATATATGTCTGGGTCAGCAGCTTCCTTTAAATCAAAGTTTTAATATAATTGCTCTCCCTGATTTTATTTATCTTTTTTTTGTCTTTATGTTACTGCTATTGATTTCATCTTTTACCTTTGTTTTGAAAAGTGATGAGGATTGTGATTTTTATTGTTATTATTACCTATTTTGACCTTTGTGCAGATTATATAATCTGTTGTATTTTTGTGTTCAAATGGTGTTGAAATAATGGCAAAGTTTGTTTCTGCCTGTAAAAATTCCAAAACAACAACAACTCTGAAAGTTAGTGAAGAGTTTGATGCAGTTGCTGAGTTGCTGAGTTCATCACTCATAAACCAATTAAAATCATTTTACAATCAGCTTCAGCTTCTTGTGTGAACTTGTTAAATGTTAAACTTTAGACACTTGTAAACTGTGTCTCTCACAA
The DNA here is from genome assembly GCF_963576545.1 of Limanda limanda. Classification (NCBI taxonomy): domain Eukaryota; kingdom Metazoa; phylum Chordata; class Actinopteri; order Pleuronectiformes; family Pleuronectidae; genus Limanda; species Limanda limanda. The sequence goes on from NC_083638.1 coordinate 20,436,097, forward strand.
GCTCCGCTCACCACTTCTTTGCCAATAAAGACATTTGTATCATTAACATGCATATGTTATGTTTAAATTAGGGCTGGGCAACGATTAAAAGTTTTAATCGCGATTAATCGCATGATTTCCCTGATTAATCACGATTAATCGCATTTGTATACGCAAAATCCAATAATGAATTAAAAAGTAGTGTATAGCGCAATTTTATTTTCAATGTTCTGCCATATGAACGAACGTGCCATAACATTTGTTGTGCAAACACTTTTAACATCAGCATTTAATACAGTAGCAGTTAAATAAAATATTCAGTGTAAATCTCAACTTAACAATGTTATCAAAGCAAATACAAAATTAAAGCTCAATGCCACTGCCAGGGCATTAATGTTATCCTCTTCGTTATGAAAAATCTATACTCCTCCCTGCGTCTAACGTAGTCTGCCGAAGCTCGCTCCGCTCGCTGTTTCGTTGAATGATTTGCTGATATCAACTGTGTGTTTTGCAT